>NC_136647.1:11831812-12081143 GCF_949748355.1 Melanostigma gelatinosum
AATATTAATGTCAGCAAAGATATCATAAAGGTTGATGCTGTGTTTGTCCTTTTTTTGCAACCTTGCATTGAATTATAGATCATCTGAAATGGAATATTTCTTTCCAAAAAAAATCACACAAACTGAATTCACAATTGCTGGTCATATTTGGTTTTGTTACTCAGATTCAGCCCCAAGTTCATTTACTGATTCCGACACGTCTGAACCGACAGCTGCGTGAGTCTAAGGGTCCCAGTGGGCTCCCAAACATTTTCAGGACATTTATTTTCTTTTTAAAGTGTGATGGTGGTCCAGACACAATATTGTTTCATTTTCAAAGAATCCAAAAGTAACCAAAAAAACAACAACTTCACAGTTAAACATAAAAGTCAATGATGTAATTTCATTTGAAAAACATTATCGGCGAAGGGTTTGATTCTCTGGAATGCATTTTGTTGTTAACATGGCAGCTTACTCTCCACCAAAAGCATATTAAGGTGACATTGAATTTTGAGTCCCAAAAAACAAAAATGCAAAATATAGACGAAGAAAATGAGAGACTCAATGTTCCTGAAAGAAAGCCTTCAAGTTACTTCTGAGGAGATCGTGTGTGCGAGATCAAGAAGTTAAATTGGCCCGGTGCAGTAGTTCCCTGCCATGATCCTTTCTGGAGCAACAGTTGTTGTTTTTGCAGGCTCAGCATGAGCTCTGGAAAAACAAATGAACCTCATGACATCTGTGATATCATACATTGTACAACATTTCAAATGAACATATTACATTTGATGATGCTATTCAAAAGATGATTGCTTTTTAATCTGCGACATGTTTTTTGATGATTTGGGGACAGGGAAATAAGCTCCAAGCACAACACGTGATCGCCTTCGAAACGTTATAGTGCAAGCGTGTCTTCAAACAGTCGTACATTTACACACCCAGCAGGCAAACAGAGTAACATTCATCTGGAGGCGTGTTTGCTTTTGCTTAATGCAGTGAAAATGGGATCACACTAAAGGGAATTGGTTTGCACTGACTAGCCTGAAAGCAAAAACCGACTATAATTAATGGCATTGTTACAATGTTGTCTCTTTTTCATTCACAATATTTATACAAGACAATCTTGAACTTATCTTACTAGAAAATTCACTTCACCTTGTCATCCCCCCGATACAAACAAATATATATCGGCTCACACACCAATCCATCGTCTGAGGTACATCTCATTAATGCACAAGCTATCGATCGTTTTTGTTTTGGGGAATCTGTTCAAATGTAGCCATACCAGTGTGTCATTGAACACAACACATGGAGTTACACGTTGAAAAGGGTTTATCCCAAAGGGAGAGTAAATGTTTCATGGCAATCTGTTGATATTTGTGGTAGTCTTTGTTTAAAAGTTGACATAATGGAGTTAGGGTGTCCAAAATGTAGAGGGTTGATCCTCTGAGGAGTATGAATCTGCTGAGAAAATTTGATTACATTCAACCTATTAGATTTTGATGTTCCTTGTGTACAATTAGACGATGACCGCACAGTCAGTGGAATAGAAGGGACTGCTCTCTTGACAATCGACAGAAGCAACAAAATGCAATATTCACCTGGCAAACGCATTCGAAAACTGTTGCATTTGATCAGTGCCAGTTAAAGCATTCAACGGCTCAGACACAACAACGAGACCAGAGACACCGCAAAAGGCCCGGGTGTCCGCTCAGAAACAACAGAGGGAGCGAAAACAACCAAATTGACTGCGGGCATCAACCCTCACCATCTGCTGTGCAGTCCTACAGTTGAAAGGCAGAATGTGCACAAACACACAAATACACACACGGAATAAAGCAGCTCGTTTCACTCAAAGCATCACAAAGGTGTTTCAGGATTAAAAAAAGCTTATGTTTATTCATGAGGAGTTTGTGAGCGGCTGGGAGGGCAAACCATTTGGCTTTCAGTTAAGAGACACAATTGCAGTAATCAACATTTATGAACTTTAAAGAGTTGAAAACAGAAACGATCTGATCTTATTCATCATCATGATTCAACCATTTCTTATATTTGTTTAGTGTTTTATTGTTACTGTGACAAAAACAATTTAGAGTCGAGTTATTTTACATGAATGTGCATTTAAATGCAGTTGCAATATGCTTATTATATTTTGGTTTTCATCACCAGGTTTGTGTAGTATGGAGCCTTGAAGCTGACTGAATATATTCTGAATATATCAATAAGTAACACGATAAGATAGATTATTCAAAACAAAGCCTGCTAATTTTTCTTTGACCGCCAATCAGCTGCTATTTATTCATTATTTTGTTCCTTCAGCAGTCAGTTGACAAAATGAATGTAATCTACATTTATGTCATCCTAGGCCTTTTTGTATTTTCATCTTCTTGTTATTTTCTCATTTTGGGTTCCGGGTCTGTCTTCACCATAAAAGGCACACCCAACTCATATAAGCATTGGGAAAACTGGAAATGTGGTGATTAAAATAAGAACCGTTGCTTGGGAGATATGGGAAATAGATAAATGAGAGGGTATTCACACTCGTTTTAACCGGTTATTTTTAAAGAGGCTCACTTTGTTTGGGGATATGTGAACACAGTCATTACTTTTGAATGCAACGCAATTGTCGTGAGAGTGTGTGGTGGTATGCAGCCGTCAGAGCCTCTCTCCGATGGCGAACTCTTGAGGTGGCACATCTTTTAATAGGATACATCTGAAGAGTTTTTTTAACCACAAAATGCAATCTACTACTTTAATTTATTTTGTCTTTAAAACAGTGTGAAATCAAGAGCGCATAGATCCATTTGCAAAATTGGTTTAGTTACATTTTTCTGTCAACTACGTGCTTTAAAATTGTATTTCTTGAACTTAATTGTGATTTGGGGAAAATACAAACTGGTTCTATGCATAACGTATTCATTTTCTGAAAAAAAACAACATAGCTACAGGTCAAAGTGCTACTTTAAGAACTTTCTCTCTCACACACACACAAACGCAGTCCAGTTTCACTACGCTTGTTGGGAACTTGAGTGCATTACCTCCCTCACCTGTGCATTTCATTGAAAACTTGTCTCAGTGTGTGAAGTTTGTTCTTCAAATAGCTGTTCAGTAGGGAGCATTGGTTGCCCTTTCAATTTATTTTGGGGGCAAACTAGCTCCAGGGACGAACTTTCTCTGATAATGTGACTTTGATGAAACAACTTCCATTAGTTTCAAACCAACAAAAAAAAGTTTTCAGAAGAGTTTAAGTTGTCAGAATAAATATATTTTATATTATTAATGTTTTCAAACTAAATGAGTCGAACTCATCAGATGTTGTTAAAATTGCAACTTTGGTTGCAACTCTACGATGGCACATTTTGCCTCACCAAGAATAGAATAAACCTATCGCCCCTGCTCTGCATGTGCAGAGATGTGTGTCAATGGCACTGAGGCGGAGCAAGTGAACAGTTTAAAGTTCCTGAGAATCAGCATCACCTGATGTGGTCAGCAAACATCTCCATCTCCAAGCTCACGAATGGCTTTATTCATTGAGGAAACTTAAGAAGGGAAAATTGCTGTGCAAAGTTCTCATTAACATGGAGCAACAGCAAGCATCCTGACTGGAAACATGACAAACTGGCATGGCATGTGCACGGCCCAGGACAGGAGCGCTCTACAGTGTGTGATTAAAACCGCCCAGAACATCATTGGTAGCCATCTATTGAGCATCAATGGTACTGGTGAGAAGATGTCCCTGTGAAGAGCCCAAAAGATACGAAGAGACACCACCCAGCCCAGCAACAGCCTGGTCACCCTGCTGACGTCTGACAACAGATACAGAAGTATCAGCTGCAGCACCACCAGACTTCAAAGCAGCTTCTTTTCTCAGGCTGTGAGACTTTTAAATTCATCCTCCACCCTCCACCACTGTATTATAGTTTTGCTTTTTACATGTGTTTTTCTTGTGTGGCAAAATGGATCTACAACTACATTTCAATGCTCAACCCTGTACAATGACAATAAATGACACTTAAACCTTCATTTTATGAGTCTCTCTGTTGTGCCCCCCACCGGCTATGGGTGACCGCTCTGCACTGCACTCATACGGCGGTTACTGCTAATAACTCTGTCCAAACCCAGGGCATTGTCAGGGATCCCCCTCAGGTACGCACTGTAAGCTCAGAATCAGAACCGTTCATTTGCCGAGGTATGTTGCACATACAAGGAATTTGACATGGTGGGTGGAGCATAACATTAAACAATCAACACAGTGCAAAAATAGAAACATATTATAATTTACAATAAAATATAGTGCACAAACAAACATACTTTAAACAAGTATAATGTAAGTGTAATGTAAAAGTGTATTTAAATGAAGAAACAAGGGATGTGCAGGGGAGTGTACCGGTCTTTCATCTGTGGCTGAGCAATGCACATTCTTCCTGGAGGGCAATATATCAGAGTAGTCTTTACAGTAAGTTCCAGTTCATTTGCCCATTTCTCAAACCCTCGAAAAACACACTTTATTGTCGGTACCAAATTATATTTCCAACCATTTAAATTCCCAAATGACTTTCCGTGATGGATATTTCAACAAAGGGCATGTTTGTGCCATCCAAAGAGTAAAGACAGTAATTCCATGGGACCGTCTGCCCCTCTGCTCGCCCGCTACATTAAAAAAGGTATTAAATGGGGAGCGGTAAGAGAAAAAGGAGTGGAGGTAGAAGAATGTGGAGGATGTGCGGATAAACGAATGGGCTCAGTTGCAGTGTCCACTCACAGTTTCCATCCAAAATCTGAACCAAATTTCCAGAAAATATTTGCAAAAGAAAATTCTTAATTAACGCGTGATTCCATCCACAACTGTTAACAGTGAATATTAAACGTGAGTTAATCAAGATAAACAGCTGATGATGCTAATTCTCCAATTGAGGGCCATTGAACCATTGATGAAGACAAGCGTGCAACAAGATGACAGAATTGGAAGAAGTCAAATCTCAAATTAATGAAAACAATAAGGAAATGTGACAGAAATATGGCATTTGTGTTTATCTTATGTATTCATTTGAGGAACTTCCTGTTTTGATTGCAAACAGGAAGCAAACAACAAACAGTCCACTTTATTACGCTTCAAAAAACTATCATCACCACATAGATGAGGTGAGTCAAAGTCTTTAAGCGCTTTCACCAGGATTGTATCTTCTTTTTTAACAATATGCCATCAGAATAATTCTAAATATGCTTGAATCAAATGAAACATCTACAGAAAAAAAGGTTAGCAGCAGCAGCAGAATCTCCCTGACAGGCACAATAGAGGCCCACAGTTTTCTACTATATATTGTTTTTCTTTCATTACATGTTTGCCCATTATAGCAACATTCTGCGGGACAGATGACTCGGTTTTCCCATCTAATTGGTCACCATGAAAGGCTGTTCACACGTTATGATCGCATCCTCCAAGCTGCTCTGGAGAAGGTGAGCTGTGACTCACTGACCAGAGTTTAACTAGCACACAGGTCCCAATAATTAGCAGGAGAATAGGCCAAGAAAAGTCTGAAATATCTCGGCAGCTATTAAAAATATTGCTATGATTTTTTTTTATTGTTAGAGATTCATGGTCCCCAGAGGATGACTTGTAATAACTTTGGTGATCCCCTGACTGGTGAACGCCACCAGCAAGTTGATATTTTTAATGTGTGAAATGCCTCAACAACTATTGGATGGATTATCATGACATTTGGTACAAACAATAATCGAATAACTGTCCGGTCAAAGTTTTAATTTATCCAACACTTGTGCATGTTAGCACGTTGAGGTTAGCGTTCGTTGAAAGCATCACAAAACAGCTAATCTCTAAAACTCTTTCATATGAAAAATAGTTTTTTTTAATTCTATGGTAAAACTGTGTCATGATTTAATTTTTTTTTTAAGTGCATAATGCTACATACAGTAGACTACAATGATGTAAATTATAAAATATTGGACAAAAACCTTAATGACTAAAAAATGACGAGGATTTTTCAACTACTTGGCTGCATCCTACCAGCTGTTCCTCATTCTCAGAATGATTTGTAGCATGGGATACACTGTATTTAGGCTCAGGACTCACTGTAGGATAATTTAACATCTAATGTGGCGAAGAGAACAAGCAGCACCTCACCCTGCAATAAATAACTGGCCTCTTCAAGTAAACCACAGCCATATGTCTGAAAACTGAAAACCACAATGTGGTTCCTTAAACACCACCTGACATTTATCATTCCCATTTAAATACCATTTCAGCTTTTCCCAGGCTTGTGCAGGTGCAGTTTGATGCATTATAATACCAACCTGGGAAAATAGCTGTGAGACATAAACAGAGGTGGCACAGGAGTCCAAGGCGGGAGAGATGTATCATCTGTGCAGCAGACCTGCATTTTATGAGGAACTCTGGGTTCCCTCACAGCATGAATTCATAATACAATGGGGCTAAACCAGGGGTCTCAAACTCATTTTCACTCCGGGCCACATCAGCATCACGGTCACCCTCAAAGGGCCGGTTGTAAATGTAAGACAGTGTAAATGTAACTACTCCTAACATATTGGTAAATAACTGTCTCTGCATTTGATTATTGTTTATTCAAGTGTAAAAATATTGTACATGTTACATAAATGTAAACATATATTTAAGCACATTTCTGTCATTATAACTTAAATCCTTTTAATTTAGGGTTAAGAAACCCACATTACTCTATCAAAGATCAAACTATTAAAGAAAATATCAAAGACAAATATCAAACACAAGTTATTACAATAACTTTGTTCAAAGCTTAAAATCCTTTCAAGGGTGCGTTTGCACAATCCCACATGAAGTATTTCATGTGTTTTAAAGCCACGTTTGAAGTAGTCTTCAATGTACTCACAATACATTTCCATTTCAAATGTACAGTAACCAGCCAAAGAGCTGCTTCTGTGTTTAAGTATCTCATCATTATGACTTTCTATCTCATAACTTCGACTTTCTATCTCGGAATTATGACTTTCTATCATAGTTATGACTTTCTATCTCATAACTTCGACTTTCTATCTCATACTTTCGACTTTCTATCTCATACTGTCGACTATGGGGATATTTTTATTATCAAGTCTAACTTTTTCTTTCTTTTTTTTTGTGCTGGCGGATTCGCGGGCCACATAAAATGATGCGGGCCGGGAGTTTGAGACCCCTGGGTTAAACCCTCTGGTCTCATTATAAATGTCACAGGCACAGGCACAGGCACTGTTTTGGTTCAGTACCGTGGCTCTCGTCATCGTTGTTTCCACATAAAGCTCTATGAACCCTCTGCACGCTGCCTACCCTGTCGTGAACGAGTTGGACATTTTCATTTCATTTTCCTACAACCAAATCCTGCTAATTTGTATTCCCTACACTGTCGTCAATTTTAATTCTGCACTTTCGGGGTGTGTTGGGGTCCCAGAGTAACGTGTGTAGACTGTTGAGTATTGTTGCCTGCTGGGGGAGTCTATTGGTTGTGGAGAACTACAGTGAAGGGCTTCTCTTTTATGAATCCTCAGCAAAATCAGACAGTGACATTGACAACAAGGCCACAGGAGCTGTATGGGGACAGTGTGTGCGTGTGTGTGTGTGTGTACAATGTGTGTGACGAGCACATAATTCCCATCCTCACACTAGTTCTGACAAAGACAGCAGTGGCTGCAGGTTAATTGGACTCAGGTGGGCCACCGACGTGATGAGATTAGTTTTACCAAAGAGATCTCATCGTCCTGCATCATGATACTGGACGACGCTACATACAGAGTATGTATTACATCAGTGTATTAAAAGGTGTTACAATTCTGTGATGTTCATGGAAATATGGTGACAGAGTGCTCAATCTACGATCACAGGACCTCACAACAACCTCACACATCCCAGAGGCATACACGGCAGCAACAGCCACAGACTGGTGATCCGAAAACAAAGAACAAAAGAGATGGATTGTTGCATTTTTAGGAAAGTGTTGTGTTAATTAGGCGATGGACTTATTCAAAGAATATGAAACAACAGCTTCCTGTCTCACGGAGGCTGTGAGATGGGGCATGTGAATGAATAAGTCACGAGAGAATTGTTTGGGTGGGGGCAGGTTAGCGTCAGTTTGCTGACACTAACCCCTACCGAGGATATCAATTAAAACCAGAAACACTCTCTTTCCTCCTTTGACCCTCTTTTTACTGTTTCCCTTCTTGGCTTCTTCATGCTCGCCTAAAACTAAAGCGAAAACTACAGCCAAAGCGCTGAAGAGCTTCATTTCTAAGACTGCTCCTGCCAGAAACTCTGTTCTATCAACCTGTGTTCCCACACTGCTGAAGTCAAAACTGAAGAAAACCGTCACCCGAACTCCATGTAGTCACATCCAGTCACCCGACGTGCCGATGAAATTTGGACAGACACGAATTACGAGCAGTTTTCCCAAATCCTGTCCAGTTTGTCCTGAAAATTAGACTAAACCTGAGTTGTGATTAGTTATGGTCGAATAAAACATTCAACACTTGTTGTGAAGCATTGTTTTAGTCTTGCCAATAGAGGGGCACTGTTATGTCCGTAGCTGTGTGCAATAATGACGCTAATTCATGAAGAACTATGGTTATTACGCAAAGCTATGACGTTGCTGAATCAGAACATTTACAAGGCGAACCATCCATCGCTGACATGAAGTCCGGTCGTCCCTTTACGTCCAGACAAAAAGCATAACAACGTATTCAAATGAGTATTTCACTGTTACATACAGCACAGTTACAGTGTTTCTTTTCCCCAATGGTAATATTCTCACTCTCAATTTGTCAAATGCCAACACTTGGTTAGCTGTCCTAAGCTTCAAACTATGACGCTCTAGGTATCGCTCTAGCATGTCAGCTTCCTTTCGTTACATGCATCGTGTCTTTTCAAAATAAACCTCCATCTTCACAAGAAGTTACACTTAGGCAACAAGACCACTTAGTTTAGGTTTAAGAAATGAGCGGGGTTGACGTCAACTTGTCTGAGTAACGACTCGCGTTCTCATCTGGTTACCCGACACCTGACCATCCATCGGAGTAGGTCAAACTTTGCTTTTTCTGTAATCAGGGATGGATTCTCCAGCATAAGAGTGATAGGAAGATAGAAGTAGTGTCTCCCATCAGTATTCTCTTAATTCCCACAAATCTTTCAGCTGCTGAAGGTGTATTAAGTCTACTGACGAATTCAAAATCATCCATTTTACATAATTTACTGTTCATTATGAATTAAGAATTCTGTGATCTGAAAATCACCTGCCCACCTTTCATTGCCTCCATTCATTTATGTGCATTATGTTTATTTCGTAGTGTGTACATTCCTAGTCAATACATCTTTAATTTATAGATAAACTGATACAATGATTTGTGTTACACCACTAGACGAGTTACGGACTCTGTAGAAACCTTCAGATTATCAAACATCAAATCATTGAAAGAAGGATGGTGCCACGAGGTAATTGAACGTTAAATTCTGTTGTCTAAAATTAAACTTTCATTTTTGACAGTAGAGTGTAGCCATTCCACATATTAAATATAAATTGATGAATCAATCAGCGCAGTGCCCTCTGTCTGATGGTATCTTCTACATCCTGTGTGAGCTTTTGTGAGATCCATTTCTCTATAATCCAGAACATTTTTAAATGGCTTTTGTTCATCATCAACTAAACTGTAAAAAGTATTCTGTCTGTAGTGCGGGAGACAGGAACAAACAACGGGAGGAAGAGTGTGCGGGGAGGATCACAAATAAGGAATGCAGGACATAATGCACGTTACTGTGATAATGAGGCTGATAATGAGACATGCGAGTGGAGCCGAGGCAGCTTTTTGACAAAGAATAACACTCAGCGCCATTGTGTCTCAAGGTGCTGCACTACTGGACTAAAGGAGCTCTTTATCTTCAAATATTAACGTTTGTCCCCTCTTATTTTATTTTTTTCTTGCCAGTAACTTTCTTAATGACTGTTTATTTTGTTCTTCGAGCTGTATTTTTAATTAAGCTTCAATTTAAGCTGATTTGTCATTTTAATTATCCTCACTTTTTATGTCAGGAAATATTGACTGTATTGATACTGCAGCATCTGCATATTTTTCCATTTTTCAAAAGAGGGTCAGAGTGTGTTTGGATTCAGCTTCATCCCTCTGGGTGTGTTTCTGTTGGCAGTGGTGGACTGACACCTGAGAGCTGCACAGTCAATGTCTGCGGTGTACCACTGACCGGAGCGTGTCACTTATGGCCTACGAATGTTGAAATAAGAAGTTATACTTGTTGAACAAGGCCATGAGGGGTTGGTTCTGTACCAGCATTGATTCAGGACATCTCTCCCTTCACAATATTAAAACATGTGGAGGGACCCACAGCACGGGCTGTTGATTTGGTATGCTAGTTAGCCTGGCGTGCCAACTTTACCACTGTTTTCCATTAGACCTGCAGAGCAATGTGCTGCTCCCACACAGTACTCTCGTCTTGCATTCTACAAAGGAACGGGTCTTGCCTTAGGACTGCCTTAGCCGTCTCTTTCATGGGTCCAGTTGTTGTCTGCTCAAACCGAACAACAGTTTAAAGTACTACAGCACATATTAAACCTTCCAAAGGGAGCTCCGCGGAGTCTGACAAATTGCTTCAAGCCAGTGCGAGTTGGGACCAGATTGAAAATGAAAAACAATCCGGAGGTGTGGAGTTACCGGCCTCATACACATACAGACTCAGGGGCTGCAGGAAACTGGTTCTGGTTCTGATTTTTATCCCATTTTTACTTTCCATCATTGCACCGCAATCTTTTATCAATAGTGCTCTAAAAATGGTGGAGTACTTTTTTTAAATATAACTTGACGAAAGTAACCGAGCAGTCATCACTTATCAGCCCTTCGGTATAAGATTCAAAGTATACTGCTTGTCATTACACCTCTTTTATAACCACTTGCTTCTTTCATGCCAACTGGCATTCTTTCTCCATCTTCTTTCATTTTCATTCTAACGCATTAATTTCATCTGTTTTCCTCCCACATTGCCATTTTATGTAATTGGAGACATACAGTAAGAGGCAAAATCACAAATCAGTCACTTACTCACAACAGTTACATGTCACAATCTTTAACCGTCCATACATGTCAATTTGTCCCTTTTTAGTAGTTTACAACTGATCTGTCTTTAATTAGATTTATGTCTATTTATGTCTTTTTGTTTTGCAGTCTTTTCAGTGTAGTCCTGGTAAATTATGTATATATTTGTGTGGTGAAACACATCATGCAATGTGTCATTTTACTGTTCTTGTTGTTCCCACACTGGTTTAAGATACCGAACTTTCAAGAAGACTTTTTATAACTTGAAGTCTCTCTGAACGGATGACATGACACTAAATTCGACCAGTTGACAGGCAAAAGAATAAACAAAGCAGTTGAAAAGATGTTAGTGATGTGCTTTCTTTCACGGGTGCAGTTTGTCAGACAGAATACAAATCTGCACAATAATCCAGGCAGAAAAACGCTAAAACTGTGCATAAATAGCTTGCCAATACCGCCTCTGCATGAATAATTAGAGCACAATGTGTCTTTTTTAAACTGAATTAGGAAACAATAATAATCACATGCAACAGGTGACATGGCTCAGGGCGGGTTGTACTTGTTCCTTAACCTCTTTTGTTGCCGTTTCAGAGAACAGTGTGTCTTTGATACGTCAAAATGAGTTTCATGCGCTGGTGGAACATTCCTGACTGACAGAGAAACCCACGGTGGAGATATTTATGGCACAAAAAAAAGTTTTTGTTGGATGGGGAAGCAGAGAGAGAGAGAAGTTAACCATGAGAGATGATAGCTGAGGCTTAATAACCACCCAGATGTAACCGCAATGGCTTTGTAGCTGGTACGCAATCGTCCAAATTTGATTTTAGTATTTTTTTGCCTAGTATTTTCGGCATTGCACTTTGTCGACGGTCCCTGCGCACTCGTCTTGCAGCCAGCAGCTCATTGAGACCAATGCCGATTGTCCAGCTCGGAGGAGTCCGTAAACCGGCCCGTTTTAAATTAAATTAAGGTTGTAGCTTGTCGTCTACCTCACTGCGGTTACAGGGAGGTATCGTTTGTATTTTAGCAACGTTTCGTTCACGATTTATTGAACCGGGAAGTCCGAATCTGTCAATATCTTTCTAACTTTACCGAACCCGCCGGCAGCCTAAGGGCAGAAATTCAGAGAATGACGTTGTACAAACAAAACAACACTCAGTGGCCATGTTGCCGAGGACACGAACACAGAAAGACACAAGTTCACCACAAGCAGAGAACACTTGCTAAAATGAAGTGAATCAGCGACGGCCTTCAGAGTTATTTAACCCTTTGGAAACACAGTCGAGCAAAAGCACAAGTTTACGACACACCGTCCTGTTGCAAAGGTTGCAGTTAATACATGTTGCAGCAAACAGAGAAACGTTGGAGGGAAGCAGTGCTCTCCAGTCGTCTGTCTGAACAAACTTGCAGGCTTATTTCTTCCAGTGAAGCACATTTTCTCAGAGCAATGTTGAACATTGAGTTTTGTTTCGAAGCACTTCAAATGGAAAAGCGAGCAAACTAGTACAGCTCTCCATCCTCCTGGGATTGTATCAGCTCTTAATTGCTTTAATTCAATCAAACAGCAAGATAGCGCCTGTGTTCTCATGTGTGTCTGCTATTTTTCTTGTTTGTGTCTGTTTGTTTACCTCATGGACTGAAGGGCCCCATCTGCATGTCATTAACATGCTGCCGTCTCCTTTGTCTCGGAGCTATATCTGAATGCCATTAGAGCCCTCTTTGGTCTCAGTTTCGTGTCCACATAAAGAAGCGATGACAAGAAAGCTGGTAGCCATCCCTTGTTTTCATTCAGCCGGCCGAAGGGAGCAGACGGATAAGCGAGACTGAAATGCTTCAGATGTGACACCAACACTGACTGTGTTTACTTTGAAAAATGCGCTTGGCTCCCGTCTGTCTTCTCTCATATCATTGGATGTCAATGACACAAAAGACAAACCCAAATAGTGGCTTCTTTGAACCTGGACCAGCTGATCTGAAAAACGTCGTGGTTGTACAGTGAAAACAGAAAAGGACCACTTCTTCTTTTCAGGCTTCTCGGGAACACTTGGAGGGGATTTGCTCAGATTTGGCACAACGTTTAGATGGACACAATGTTGAACTAATTAGATTTGGGTGGTCAAAGGTCCCTGTGTCCTCACAAAACACATCTTTTATCACAACCCAAGCATGAATATGCTAATTATGCAACCCAATTTCACGGCAGGATGTGAAATAGTCACGCAATTCAAATCGAGCAATTAGTGTCCATGGACACACAGGTTTTCCTTTTTGTAAATCGTGTGTCACTCAACACGTAAATAATACCAAAGAAAAGTCAATTAGGATCCTTTTCATGGTGTATACACAAATTAAAAGAGACTATGCAACTGTCAGCGTTGCTGATATTGTATTAAATATTACAAAAGACCACTGAAAGAGGGCGGTTAGGTGGATGGATGTGTAAAACAAACACAGGATTTTCAACCACGAGACCGGTGGTCGAGACGGCGTGTTTCAAATCGTTGTTGTTAAAAGACACACTTGTGAAGGTTTTCACAAGCCCAACGAAGTGGTTCTATTGCCTGAACCTTAAGTTTGTTTTGTTGACAAAACTCAACCGTACATACTTATTTTAGGACCAACCTCACACGAGACAAAGGACAAATGATTTACAGCTCAGATGTGAACGCTGTAGCAGGAAGACAAATGCAGTAGAAACTCAGATGAACTATCATTGGCCAACTCAAGACACGTGCCCTCAATCTAACTGAGCGTGTGCTTCACTCGCTTAAAACCAAACTAAAGGCAAGAAGCACCAAAGAAATGAGCAACAAGTGAAGACGGCTGCAAATACCTGGCAGAGTATTACCAGGCAAGCATCTGCTGATGTCTTAGTGAGTGACTGCAAAAAAGATGATGCATAAATGAACCATTCAGTCGGCAGCTGTGCCTTATTACAGTCATGAAAGTGAGATCAGGTAAGTGGTGTCAGTCAGTGGGTTCATATCTTTGAAGTGATCTACGTGTGCTTTGAGAGCAATGAATTCTTCGTCTGATAAACATCAAAAGCTTTTAGCACTGTGAAAAACATAATTTGAAACAAGCTTCTTTCACACCGATGTTCATAAGTATTAGAAATGCGTTCTCTTCGCTCCCTTTGAAACGGCTTTCTATCTAAATGAATCACCTGAACGGATTATTAAAACCCTCATCACGTCCGCTTTCAAACGCGGCCACAAAAGTGACTCAGACTGTCCCTCTTGAAAAGAATCACACAAATCCTCTTTTCCTTTTCCCATGTGGAGAAATGATCATCATATTTTGCAACATTATTCTGCTGAAAATAAGTAAAGAACTGCGATGAGACAAAACACCACACACATGGCAACAATACCAGTTCAAGTGTATTAATTGATGCAGCGTTATACATTTAACAGTTCACTAAAAGGTCAGGTCAGTGCATCTTTTCTATGGTGGAAAATAAAGCTTGGAGCACATTGCACTTAGCTACACGGTGATTCATGTAATGGGAACTTATGTTGTATTATAGATCGTAATACAGATATCTTGAACACGTATATAAGTTAGGTCATGTTAGAGTATCATGTGAAATGTTAGAGAATGTACAACACAGACAGACACAGAACAGCAGTTTCTGCAGATGATTTTAATTCAGTTTTGTATCCAGGTGTCTTGTTATCTTTTCCCACAAGGGTGAGAAGTGAAGAGACACGGTTTCTTTGTTGGTAAGACAGCGACACAGAGAGACCTTGACGAACAGACATCCTTCGTCTGACATACTTTTACTCCCCTTTTGACGCATTATCTGAAGTTGTAAAGGCGTGAACCTTTGTATGCATAAATAATGTTGGATATTGCATTTCGTCGAAGAAGCATTCACACAGTCTACTGAATACGTAGTTGCTTTGCTGTGCTTTCTTCCCTCTTGCAGGAGAATAAACGGAAAAAGACAACTTTGAATCTTCTGATGACTTCATTGTTAATCTGTGAACAAAAGCTCTCTCCTCCCAGTTAACCTAGAAATGTTCCACCACATCAACAAACAGGTCAGTGGTGTGGCTGGTTTCTCCCGAAAACAAAGAGCCCTTTTAAGTGATCATCAGTGAGTAAAACATGTGTGCAGCATGGATAATAACATGATAAAAAGCCAAGACGCTTTGAGAACGGGAATCATACGATTAGGCACAGTGGTCTGAAAGGGACAAGTCAGGCTTAGTACATCAATTTTCCTTATTTTCTTTAAATAGATAATTCGATGTGAAGACAATAAGATGTACTGTTTGTTCACACGAGCATATCTGAAAGCTGATTCGATAACTGAAGATTGTGTGAAAGCATTTGGCACAACACTCTCATGCACCTCAAAGCTCGCCGCCCTCGTCCTGTTTGGATCACAGGTTGTGCCTTTAACAATCACTGATATCTGCTCTTTAATTGGATAAATGAGTGAGAAAAGGGAAATAAAGGTGAAAAAACAAGTACCGGCTGATATCTGACAAAGTTATTCATGACGCAGTGAAAAATTCTCTTAATCATAAAAAAGATTTGTCTTTGATTAACTGTGTCCATTCTCTCTTTAAAATATAAGAAACATGTAATCAATGTAGTGAAAGCTAAATAAACACATGACGGGACAACCTCGGGAGCAGGAAGGCCAAACAGCATACATGTCATTTGACATGCTGTAATTGTCGACAGGCGAAAGCAACAGTGACTAAATATTTTCATAAGAACCATGTGTGTGTTTAATCCGATAGATTTACTGGTCACTGATGTAAACAGGAAGACGAGGGAGCACTGAAGGAAGAAACTTGAGCGATGCTGCTGCAGACTCTCACAGCTGCTTTAGACTCAAAGGAAACATGAGCAACAGCTGTCAAACTGTTTCGTCTGTCAACTGCAACGCTGGAAACGTCTCCTGTGTGTGCCGTTGAGAGGGAGAGCCCTGTGGAGTCCATAACGTCTCACTGGATTAATGGCGGCGGTGTGTGCGCGAGCATGTGTCTGTGAACGAAAGGCAATGCAATAAAAGGCCCAGAAATGCAACCTGCAGCTGCAACCGGATATGAAATGTCAGGGAAGTTGAATAAAACCTTTTAAAAACTTCTAAGAGTCAAGGCGAGCAAACTGAAAAAGATATCAATCCTGTCTCGCTTCAATCATTGTTTGAAGCATTTTAAAACGGACACTGTTAACAATCTAAGCACCACGGTGATAATAGAGTGATGTATTCATTCTTTCTGCGAGGATGCATGTTGAATGCATATCTATGACAATATGTCATCTGCCGGACATCACACAAAGCCTTGAAGAGAAACCGTCACTGTACGGGCAGTCAATGTCCCTGTTGCTACAGTAACGCATGTCACGGTGACATGATACAAAGGCACTTCACGGCTTATGAGATTCTGGCCTCAATGAGACATGACAAGTCTGGAAGACTGAAAGCCACACACACACTACACAAAATGCAATATCATCAACGTAATATCATGATGACGCTGTAGTCACTTCCATCATGTCAGTCTGTCATGAGGCAAAAAAAAAGACAAACGTGCACAAAAAAGGTTTTGTTTAACACAATGAATATTTTATTTTCAAATTATCGAAAAATGTAATTCAACAGGTTTTCAGCAAGCATGCACAAACATTTATATATTCATAAAAACAGCTCCAGAATGTGGACAGCTGTGGTTGTAATTACTTTTACACCAATCTACAGCGACTAAACCACAAACATTGTACAAAACCCCACGAGGGACTCATTTGGTTCATGATATTCCATTTGGTAAACAAACAACAAAAAACCTTGATGCAAAATCTTGAAATTTGTTTCAAAATATATCAAATGAATTCAAAATGAAAGGAACAGTTTGATATTTTGGGGAAATCTAAGTCTCGGGAAGAAAGAAGAAGTTTCGAAAAAAGTTTGTTTGCATGAAATAAAAATGAACACAGAATTCGATAAAATATTCCTGAAATAAATTGCTTTCGTCATTAGGAATATTCCATGGTAAATGACTCCTTTGTTAGTTGTCTCTGTTCTTATCTTCCATGTGTTTAGGTGTCTTCGTATTGTTGCCTGTGTAGTCGTATTTTATCGAAGCTGTTGCCTGATTTTGTATTGTTTTGTCTGCAACTTCAGCTCTCCCTTGTAGAGATTGACTTAACCGGCTAAATAAATTAAATAAAACTAAATAAACATTGAATGACTTGAGACATCCTCAATATACAACAGATATCATATCAGATCACACAAATATACCAACACAATCTTTCTTCAATCAATGAAACACCTTGGTTCATGGTTCAAACTGAGTTTCGGGGTAAAGTGACAGCAGCAATAGTCAGACATCCGCTCTCACGATCCGAGTTGCAACCGGCGTGGCTCAATGTCAAATCAGTGAGCACTTTCAGATCCAGTCTCTCTAATGGCTGATAGACAGCGCTGAGGTCCACAGGAAGTCCTCCAGCTCCTCGAAAGAAAGTCTCTAAGTCTGTAATTCTTGCTGACAGCCAAATGTTTGGCCATCTTCAAATCCCTGACGTATACAGGTGCTTAAAGCTACTCATCCAGTGGAGGCAGATACACGTTTGTATTCACTCAGCAAGTTTGTCTGTCTGCTGTTTGGTGCTTTTACTAAAGCTGGTTTTGATGATTTAATCATACGGTCTGTGCACAGGCCATTTCGGCAAATAGTTGGGCTAAATTAAGCTAGAAACCTCTGTGGAGTTAAAAACTTGCTTGGTAATTATCTGCGACCACTTTAACATTACACACACTCGTTTGATTTTGTGTTGGCATACAAAATATTGATCAATGCAGGTATTAAGGTGGTTAAGAATTATGTTTCAGGGCACATTTCGCTGCTTGTTTGCTGATCTTTAGCTCTACGCAGTTGTGCGTATTCAGATTCAGTGTTTATCTACAGTATCGTAAACACAGTGTTTCTACAGTTCATCTCGTGGGTGTGTGTCCTGCAGCCAGAGTTTGAAGACGAACACAGGATCTATGTTCCAGTGCTTGTGGAACGAGACGGCCTGCTCCAATGTTTCGGAGTAGTCATACGGCCGAGCCTATAATAAGAACAAATGGTTTTGTGCGTTTGTGTCTGCGTGCATGTTTTTGTGGTTTTCTCCAGGGAAATTCAATATCCTGTGATAAAAGCCTGCATATCCCACGAGGCAGTATTTCTGTCTTTTCCAACCTACATTGAAGAGAAATATGAAGAGAGCGGAGCCTCATCTGACACTGGATAAAAGGTTACGGTCTATTTTTATTTATTGGTTCATTTGATAAGGGACAGTGCACATTAACAAAAAACATTTCTGTAAATGTGCCAGAAGGCTATTTTTCAAAAGGCTATTTTTCCATCTGGAGTCCCAAGAGGCAGATGTTACAATATAAACCAGAATGTAAGATTAAATTTAAAAGGTTATACAATATTGACACTTTATAATGCGTGCATAAACAATGAAAAAAAGCGAGAATATTAATATGCGTAGTATCTTCACTCAGGAGACTCTTATACATTGTCGAGGACTAACAAGACATGCAACACAGAGGCTCTCAAAGTCAACACACACAAAGCAAATCAAGTGAGGGAGAATTATGTTGAAATAGAAACATGGACGAAAGACAATATTATGATGCAATTGTTAGACACGAAAAAACATCCATGTCAGAGGCACAAAAACATAAAAGCATGCAGAGTATGAGAAATATATAAATCAGTCAGACACAGCTAAACAACAATAAAAGACGTGCAGGCAGGTAGATGAGGGTCGACCGGCAAACTCAAGACAGACCGACAGGTGACAACAGACAGATCGAGGGAAGATCAACACGGAAAGAGAAGCAGTTACATTCCAGTGCTGACAGAGCTGGGTACTAACTAACCATTTCTGTAATTGAGCTTCAGATGAACTGTATGTGTGTAGTTCTCTAATGGTCACTGGGATGGAGCTCCATTGTAGTGCAGCTTGTACTGAAAATGCAGAATGACTGAAAGCACTTTTCCTGAGTGGGATAATGCAATCCCCTCTTGCGGCTCCTCTTGTGAGCTGATAACCAGTTGTTCTTGTGATCACAAATTGTTTGAGCGGAGGAGAGGTCAAGCCATGTATCATCTTGTACATGAGACAGACATTCACATATTTAATCATGTTCTCCCAACTAAACAAGTTATATTTTGTTAGTGTAGGGCAATGATCGGAAAGAACAGATTTTCTATCAAGGATTTTGAGTGTTCGTTTATACAATGACTGTGGTGGTTTCAGAGTCGTGGTGCTAGCCTGTGACCAGGTTGTTAAACAGTAAGTGATGTGGGAAACAACCATAGAAAGCATGTATGTCTTAGCTGCCTCTGTTGACATGTAGTTTCGTGTGAACCTGAAATTTGATAGATTAAGTTTGACCCGTTTACAGACCTTTTGCGCCTGAGATTTGAATGACAATTTGGAATGAAAAAGTACTCCGAGATACTTGTAGTCAGGTACAACCTGTAGCCTCTCCCCAGATACAAAAATATCCGGCTCTACACTACCAGAGTTTGTTTTGGTAAAAAACATACACACTGTTTTGGATACGTTTAGTTGTAAACAGCATTGCTTTAACCATGCAGTTACATGAACCATGGAGTTAGTGAGTTCATTTGCAACTTGTCCCATTTTGCTGCCATGCAAGTAAATCAGTGTCATCTGCATACATTTGGATGTTGGTGTCAGGGCATGCTGATGGCAGATCATTGATACATAAAGACAGTGGGCCCAGGACAGATCCTTGTGGGACGCCTGTGGAAAAGTCTTAAGTCTGTCTCCCATTGGATGGCCTTTAGCTTATTTGGTGGAACAATACAGTCACAGTATTAATTGCAGTTATTTCCACAAACGGTTATTAGCGGCTGTCCTCACAATCACAATAAGAACACATACTTGTGTGTGTGTGTTCTGTGTGTATTGTTCCCTACCTGGTGGAACAGTGGACTGTGTGTGATGGGAACACCCAGGAAAGCGAAGCACCTGCCCAGCACCATGTCATCAGGAGCATCGTCACTGTAGCAGCGACAACCACTGGAAAGTAGCATGGACACCGCCGCGCGACTGAGCACCATCCTGCACACAGAACGCAGATATTTAAATAAGAAAGGGAATTATCTTCACAAAAAAAAAAAAAAAAAATATATATATATATATATATATATATATATATATATATATATATATATATACGGCACAAGCTTTATGTGCCGGTGTGTGATTGTCTGAGGGAAATTGATGTGCATCTTTAAGGTGTTAAATTCTAGTCATTACTGATAATATTTACAACGATACCAGATTTAAAATGAGAAAAAAAAGGGAAATAACAGAAAGCACCAGTTTTGTTCAGTCAGAGGCTGAGATGAGCACAAAGACACAGACACACTCCCGCAGAAGTGGTTGTTGTGCTACCGTCTTTGCAGTTGAATAAATTCACGGCGAAAATTCGCTTCACTCTCCGTCTGGACATTTTAACAGCAACTGCTCGAACCACCGCAGCCTCACCCTCCTCCTCCGGTGGTGTAGCTGTATCCGTTCAGAAGCAAGCTGTAGCCGTATCTCTCCCCCAGGCTCACTGCCTCCTTTGGGTCATAGCATCGCAGCAGTCGCCGCAACCTGGGTAAACTATGGATGGACAACAACCAACAGACGGAGAGACGCAAGGGAGGGAGTGAGGTGCATGCTGTATGTAGACACAAGGTCCTGGCTACATCAAATATCCATAATAACAGACTTCACAGGATCGTTAGCCAGCAGGTGACCTGTGTGCATGATCTTTAAAAGAGATGTCAATTATTCTTTAGCCACCACTGCAACTTCAATCAAAAAGCATTGATACAGAATGTTTTTCTTGATGCTAAAGTTAGGAATGGTGGGTTAAAACAGAATCTCTTCTCCCAGTTACCTGATGAGCGTATCATCATCAACAATAAGTAGCCAATCAGTCTTTGGCACAGCTTTACTCAAGAACCGCCTCAAGATGGCAAAAGTCTTCCCACAATGCCCTGCAGGGAGACAACATGAACATAAATAGTGTGAAAAAAAGGTGAAGCAGGTTTGAGGCTCATGAGATGCGGTGCGGTGAGAGCAGCACTCATTCTAATTCATTAAAAATTCATATAATAATAATAATCATGGCCAGGCCGGCATTACGTCGACTTACCTACCTAATGGTCCTTTCCACAAAGGGTTAACTCCTTCATCTGCCATCTGGTTGAGAAATAGTTAATGTTTGCGTTCGTATTTGCTTTGTTCCGGCCTTCTTTACATGACGCAATGTGATTATATTCGTCGAGTCATTTTCAGTTTTCCACCTCCGATCAGAAGCAGCACCCAAGCTGCTTCCATGAAATTTGTCTCATCCAGAGAGAATGAGAGGGCAGACAATGACTAAAAACAATGACTTTATTCTCATTAAATTACAACTTTATCATTGTAATATTGTGACATTTTCCTGAAATATTAAAACCTTATTCTCGACACAGATATGTGGGCTTTGAATTTGCGGTTATAAGTAGCCTACACAGACATTCAGGCTTCCTCGTGTAGCACAAAGGGGTACTGCAGATATAAATGTTAAATTAAAGACGGTGGAAGAAATTACGCAAACGTATTTGGCAACCCTAATAAAATCTCCTGCGACCCACCTGAGGGTCCCGACCCGGTGTTTTGGGAATGACTGTTCTGGATCAGCTCACCTCTCTCAGTGTTGGGCACTCCCAGATTGATTGTGGGTATGGAGGCATCAGCGACATCGCTGTAATACTCTAAAAACTCAGCATCTTTCTCCCAGGTTGCCTTCACGACTGGTACTGTGAGGAGGAAGAGGAGAGGGATGAACAGAGAGAAGAGAGAATCTCTGAATGTCTGTCTCATGTACAAGATTACACATGGCTTGACCTCTCCTCTGCTCAAACAATTTGTGATCACAAGAACAACTGGTTATCGGCTCACAAGAGGAGCCGCAAGAGGGCATTGCATTATCCCACTCAGGAAAAGTGCTTTCAGTCATTCTGCATTTTCAGTACAAGCTGCACTACAATGGAGCTCCATCCCAGTGACCATTAGAGAACTACACACATACAGTTCATCTGAAGCTCAATTACAGAAATGGTTAGTTCGTACTCAGCTCTGTCAGCACTAGATTGTAACACTTTCTCTGTCTGTGTTGGAACTTCCCTCGATCTGTCTGTTGTCACCTTTCTGTCTTTCTTTAAAATGCCGGTCGACCGTCATCTACCTGCATGCATGTCTTTTATTGTTGTTTAGCTGTGTCTGAGTGATTTATGTATTTCACATACTCTGTATGCTTTTATGTTTTGTGCCTCTGACGTTGATGTTTTTTAGCATCTAAACAACTGCAGCATAATACTGTTTTTAGTCCATGTTTTAATATAGTTATTCTCACTTTTTTTCATTGTTTGTCCACGCATTGTTAAGTGTCAATATTGTTTCACCTTTTAACTTTAATCTTACATTGTTTTTCGGTTTATTGTATAACATCTGCCTCTTGGGACTACAGATGAAAAATAGCCTTTTGGCTAACTCTGGCACATTTGCAGAAATGTTTTTATTAATGTGCACTGTCCCGTTCAAATAAACCAATAAATGAATTAATTAATTTCAGCCGACAGTCTAGATGAGGTTGTTGGATCTTAAAAAGCTGGTTCCCCCCCCCCCCCCCCCAGACTGTTAAGTGGCAAGTAAACAAAAAAAGCAGTGACAAATTAAAAGTGTCAAGTCAAATGTCCTGTAATTTCCATTTCATTTCCATCTATTTAGAATGAAGATAAACTGCGAGTTCAGTTTGGCTTGCAAATGTGCTGGTCGGTGTGTCGTGTTGTTTAACAACAACAAAATAATATAATTACTCTTCACTTCCCCTTTACAATGAATAAAACATTGTAATATTGCGCTTAATGGGATTCATTCATTACAATAATGCCTGAGGCGACAATAATTGAACCGAATGTCAGTGGTGGAAAGTAATTACAAATTTACTTGAGTTCTTTACTTCAGTAATATTTTGACGTACTTGTACTTCACTTTCCAATTAAACTACACTAGATGTCAGGAGGACATTGTTTTTTTTTAACCCCACTACAGTTATTTAATAGATGTAATTACTTCTTAATGAACTAATTTTCAGATTAAGATTCTGCAGAACAGGTCACTTTACTTTCCAGAACATTTTGCTGAGAACACCTCTGTATCCATTAATGTATTGGTACTTTAAGTTAGGTTAAGGATCTGTGCACCACTGCAGAAGATAATATTTTTTAATGAATGAAATGAGTTTTTGTCCTTCAGGGTCGGGAATAACGCACATCGTTCAGAGTGGAATTTTTGGCAAGTTTTCACAGCAACAAATACTTCTTTCCTCGACACCGGATCTCCCTAGAAAAAAGAGAAATAAAAACAATGTTAATCTTCATTCAAAAAAATGATGCTTCATTTTCATTTGATCAGTTCTGTCTTGTAAATGTACATTGTCCACCTTTCTTTTGTAGCCGTATGTCAAACAACACTTAGCTTTCTACTTGTTTTCCTTCAGCCTTCAGCCTGACTCACTGTTTTACATTAAATCGGCCGATTATTGTAATTTGATGTCCTGCTTTTAATAATTACCTCCACTAAAATCTAGTCATGGCCACATTATTTATGATTTATTCATGAGAGTTTCATTGAGAGGAAGCATCTTTTTCTGCAGTAAACACCCTAATTCGAGGCTTCGAAGCTTGTGTCGAGTAATCCAGGGAGACTTTTGTGAAGCACGCATCAACTGCAAACCCTTTTACTCCCCACGTGAGTTCACTTCATTCATCCTAGTCGGTGTTTACATGCAGAGCAACGTGCAGGCAGCACAGCGCGCGCGCCGACCAGATACTGTGTGTGGAGCGGACCTACCCGGACTCTCCAGTTATTGTCCTCGGTGACTTTAACAAAGGAAACCTGAACCATGAACTCCCTAAATACAGTCAATTTATTAAACGCCCTACCAGAGAGGAGAACATTCTGGACCACTGCTACACCACAATCAGCGGGGCATATCACGCCGTCCTCGGGCTGCACTGGGCCTCTCTGACCACGTCATCGTCCATCTGATTCCCTCATACAGGCAGAAACTCAAGCTCTGCAAACCTGTGGTGAGGAAATTCAAGAAGTGGACCAGTGAGGCTCTAGAGGAACTTCGGCCGTGTTTGGACTGTACTGACTGGGATGTATTCAAGACTGCTACCAACAGCCTGGATGAGTACACAGAGGCTGTGACTTCATACATCAGCTTCTGTGAGGACAGCTGTGTTCCATCAAGCACCAGGGTGAGTTATAACAACGACAAACCCTGGTTCACAGCAGAACTCAGGAAGCTAAGGCTGCAGAAAGACCAGGCCTTTAGGAGTGGGGACAAAGACTTGTATAAAGAGTCAAAATACAGCTTTATCAAGCCAGTGAGAGATGCTAAACGACTGTACTCTGAGAAACTGCAACATCAGCTCTCAGCCAACGACTCTGCTTCTGTCTGGAGAGGTCTCAGACAGATTACCAACTACAAGACCCCCCACTCCATGAACGACCTCCGCCTGGCAGACGAGCTGAGTGAGTACTACTGTCGCTTTCAAAGACAATGGGACAGTCCTGACTCCATCCCCCTCAGCCCCATCAACCAGCCCCAGACCACCAGCCCCCCCTCCTCCAGCTCAGCAGGGGCCCATGCCTCTGTACCACCCATTCCAGCGCCCCCCCCCCCCCCACCCCCAGTGACGACTCTCTCTATTCAGGAGGGAGATGTAAATAGGCTTTTTAAAAAACAGAACCCCCGCAAAGCAGCCGGCCCAGACTTGGTCTCCCCCTCCACCCTGAAGTACTGTGCTGACCAGCTGTCTCCGGTGTTTACAGACATTTTCAACACCTCCCTGGAGACTTGTCACGTACCAGCCTGCTTCAAGGTCTCCACCATCATCCCTGTCCCTAAAACACCAAGGATCACAGGACTAAACGACTACAGGCCCGTCCCACTGATCTCTGTGGTCATGAAGTCTTTTGAGCGCCTTGTCCTGTCCCATCTAAAAACCCTCACCGACCCACTCCTGGACCCCCTGCAGTTCGCCTACAGAGCCAACAGATCTGCAGACGACGCAGTCAACATGGCCCTTCACTTCATCCTCCAGCATCTGGACTCCCCAGGAACCTACGCCAGGATCCTGTTTGTGGACTTCAGCTCTGCCTTCAACACCATCATCCCGTCTCTGCTGCATGATGAGCTCTCCCAGCTGCACGTGCCCGACTCCACCTGTAAGTGGATCACAGACTTCCTGTCTGACAGGAAGCAGCACGTGAAGCTGGGAAAGCACGTCTCAGCCTCTCGGACCATCAGCACCGGCTCCCCCCAAGGCTGCGTTCTTTCCCCTCTGCTCTTCTCCCTGTACACCAACAGCTGCACCTCCAGTCACCAGTCCGTCAAGCTCCTGAAGTTCGCGGATGACACCACCCTCATTGGACTCATCTCTGGTGGGGATGAGTCCGCCTACAGGTGGGAGGCTGACCATCTGGTGACCTGGTGCAGGTTGAACAACCTGGAGCTCAAAGCTCTAAAGACAGTGGAGATGGTTGTGGATTTCAGGAAGAACGTCGCCCCACCAGCCCCGATCACTGTGTGCGGCACCCCCGTCGACGTGGTGGAGTCCTTCCGCTTCCTGGGCTCCATCATATCCCAGGACCTCAAGTGGGAGCTCAACATCAGCTCCATCACGAAGAAGGCTCAGCAGAGGATGCACTTCCTGAGGCAGCTGAAGAAATTCAACCTGCCAAAGACAATGATGGTGCATTTCTACACAGCCATCATCGAGTCCATCCTCTGCTCCTCCATCACGGTCTGGTACGCTGCAGCCACAGCCAAGGACAAGGGCAGACTGCAGCTCGTCATTCACTCTGCTGAGAGGATGATTGGCTGCAATCTGCCGTCCCTCCAGGACTTGTTCACTTTAAGAACCCTGAGGCGAGCAAGAAGGATTGTAGCTGACCCCTCTCACCCTGGACACAAACTGTTCGTGCCCCTTCCATCTGGTAGGAGGCTGAGGTCCATCAGGACCAAGACCTCACGACACATGAACAGTTTCTTCCCGTCGGCAGTCGGGCTCATGAACAGAGCCCGGGACCCCCACTGACTCTGTCATCCCCAGGACAAATTCCCACCGGTCACTCCCCCGCACATCCCTTCTATCACACTTGACACTTTCACACTACACTTACCTCTCACTGGTTTACAGTCCTGTTACCTGTTCGTTTGTGCACTCTACTTCACTTTATTTTATACTTCACTTAACTTCTATTCCACTTTATTTTATATTTTACTTTATCTTATATTTTCTGTAAATTTAATTTGTTTCTACTTTGCATTGTTGATTGTTGTTGATTGTTGTTAAATGTTACGCACCTCCCGTCATGTCAAATTCCTTGTATGTTCAACATTCACATCACAAACCTCTCCCCAATGTGTTCCCACTTTCCCTTTTGACCCCGCCATTGTATCATAAAGACAGACACCATATTAATAAGTTCATAACTTATGTATTGGCATCACAAACATCACTCATTCATTTATGCAATTCAATGCTTCACACACCAACGCCATGGCGTCATTATCATCACTCTGCCTGCTTTACATTCATTGCCCACTTGATGGCGCAGTAGAGCAAATGAAGCGCCGTGAAGCTTCGGCCGTGAGTGAACCAATTGGATGGAAAGCTTCAGTGCTTCATGAAGCTCCATCTCGCCATCACTACTTAAGGCCACCACTGCACACATGAGTTGTGCATATTCACTGCAGGTAACACTACAATGTTAATTGTGTTTACTAAATATCGCATGCGCCATGTTGTTACATTTCATATTCTGTCCGTAGAGAAAATGAAACTCGTCCATACGACATACAATGGCTGTGACAGACACTTTGATCCACATACACTCACATCACAAATGCATGTTCACAAATGCTCACACATACACAATACCATGCTACAAATACAGTGATGATAAACATCCATTAATAAGAGTTGTACATACACAGTTGGGCAGGTAGGTTGTAAATGTCGTAGCACAGTTGTCGCTCGTCTCTGTACAAAACTCTGGAACTGCCGTCAGCTTTGGACCGTTCCCTTCCTCCCAAATGTACAACGCAACCTGGAAAAACAGAGACAGGCACGAAGACAAACACTAGCCTCGTGGGGCAACAGTAGAAACAGTGATTTGCAGTGAGCGCCAGCTCAGCTCACTTGGTTCCTCAAACAGTAATTCTTTTTTTAAACAACAAAAGTACACATTCAGAGGTAGAGCTCTTGTGTGAACAATATGATTATAGCTCTTCGGAAAGCTGCAGGTATAGAAAGCTGAAGAGGCCTTTTTAACACAAGGCTAGCCAGTCGCTGGAGGAATAGCGTGTCTATCATTGTCACATGTCTATCATTTTATCTAAGCAGGCTTACTGGAAGACGACACTGATTGTGCTTTTCACAGCAGTTGTTGAGGCACAAAGTAATGAACCACAACAGAGTCTTGACAACAGTCGTATATTTTAGTTGTCTATTCACAAAGCTCCTGAAATCAGTTTCAAAGTACCTCATGTTTCAAGTCGATAGTGAAATCGGACTTCAGAGGCTTGTGTTGTATCCACTCAGCGAGTCTGAAACACATAATAGGGAAAGACGTGGAAAGAAGAGAAAGAGCAGAATAGAACTTTCCTTCATTGTATACGAGAATGTACATTAGTGAGTCAAAGTTATAGAAGTTCTGACACGTTGGTTTGTTTTCAGCAATCCCTTTGAATCCTGTTTTGTGTTTTCGGCATTAAAAAATGAGTCTATAATGAGTCTATGCTCAATAGATCAATGGAGTGCCTGTGTAGATGGCGAGGACAAAAAATGTGATTGTGGATGACATCTTTTCTTTTAATGTACCTCTGCATGTGCTACTTGTTTGTATTCATTTCATTTAAGGTTCTACACCATGTCTTGTAATAGTGTCTGCTATCATAACCCTGAAATGATGTGAAGAATGAAAAAAAAAGAAAAGGAGAGAAACACATTAGTGAGACAGTCATGCACACACACACACACACACCTCTGGAGCAGCGGCGTGCTGAGAGCCCAGCCTGCTGCAGGGTCAGGGTAACTAAAGGAACCGGGGTCTTCAGAGAACGCATAGTGGTGGATAATGGAGGGCTCGTTGTCATGGAGAAGCTTACCCAAAAACCATTCCTTTGAGTTGCAAAAAGGTGCACAGGGCAGGGTGATATGAAAAGGGAAAGTGGCTCAGTTATTTTCCAGGCATCAGTGCAGGAAACTAGATCATCATCAACACATTCATTTAGCAAAAAGTGCAGTGTGAAACATGTAGTCAGTGGGTGTCACGGGGCGTGCATCTCACCTCTTGGACTTGATATCTTTGGAGGACCTGCAGCAGATTAGGCAGTGAGATGCTGGTTTCCTCCTCAATGAAGAAAAACCAGGATGCTGATTGGCCATAAGTGGCAGAGAGACTGGAACGATCCACACAACATCGTTAACTTTATGCATTTATTTCACTCCACAGGAGTCATTGCTGCTAAATTCAAGTCAATCTGATTCATTTGTTTGTCATCTCCAAATATGTGTCGATAAGACTCACTGAGGGAGCAAAGGGAGGATGCTCCAATCCCCTTCAAACTCCGACAGCTCATGGAGAAGAAGAACAACTGGAACGCCCTGCATGAAACAAAACAATTGAATTTGAAAATGAGTTTGTGTGTGTGTGTGTGTGCGTGTGTGCGTGTGTGTGCACCTGATTGATGGGAGATGAGAGTAAAATTAAGTAACCAACAATGACGTCCAACTGGCACGTTGTGCACAAAAGAAAAAAGAACAGAAGTACTTGTGTGAACAGAAGTACTCCAATTGAATTTGAAAATTAGTGTGTGAGTGTGTGTGTGTGTGTGTGTGTGTGTGTGTGTGTGTGTGTGTGTGTGTGCGTGTGCTCCTGATCGATGGAAGATGAGTAAAACTAAGTGAACAACAATGAGGTCAAAACAAAAAAAGAACAGAAGTACTCCGATTGAATTTTACAAGTAGAACAAAGAATAGTCAGTAAGTGTTGCTCCAGTGTTCCTGGAGGTTTCCCAAAACTATTCATCACTATTCCTTTGTTCTAAAATGCCTTATTCCTTGCGAAATGAAACAAGAAGTCACTATGTTGAGTACCTCCTTGGAGGAAACATGATTACATGCTCCACTGACATGCTCTGCTAAATACGGTACACCTGGACATCCTGGTGGGCGTGGACTGATGAGGGCTTGATCAACAACATGTTGAGTAACAACATTATGTGCATCCTGCTGTTTGGAGGTCCACAGAGTTTTGGCTGTAGTTCTGACAATGGCATGCTGATAAAGAGGGTGAATGAAGGGGGTTGATTCAGAGGCTCCTGTTTTATGACCTCCTCCTCGTAAGTGACTCATACGGAAGAACTCACAAATCTGGTCCACGCAGCTATTCTTAGCGGCGCTGACAGAGACAACAGTTGTAAGGATTAATGTAAGTAGAGCGAGACCGCAGAGTTCTAATTGAGGCGACTGAAACGGCAGCATTACGTCACTACAGCAGGGCTGTAATGTCATTTATCTACACATTGCACTGCATCATTCAGAGAGGTGTCTAGCCCGTCCTCCTTGGTGTAATAAAAATACCACAAACGGCAACCTTCACAAGGATGACTCCACACCTTGCTAAAACTGATTCAACAAGTACTGATTATTATGACCTTCATTAAAGGCAGGATTTGTTTAGACTACATTAGTCTAAGCAGGCTGTGCTGTACCTAATAAGTGTAACTGATAAAAGTGACATTTCAGACTTTAGAAAAATATCAAAGAAAGAATCTTTCATAGTCATCCTCTAGCCATAGTAAGAATACAAATAATAAACAAATAAACTTGATTACTCCTGACGAAAAAGCATCACCAAAATGATTACAATTCAACCCGAGGGGACATGAATGAACACACGAAATGCCTTGGCAGTCCATCCAGCAGGTGTTGAGATATTCCAGTTTTGGTAGTGTAATTATATTTACAGCAAATGCATAATGTAATAATAATCACAAAACAGTACATTACATTATGTCCAATCAGACATCCACACAATGAAAGTTCACATGCAAGCACACATCTTCTCAGGTCCACTTCAGGTTGTGCGGGTGTGAAACGGGGTAGTAACCATCTGCTGTATGCGTTGTAGTAAGATGTGGGTGAAAAGAGCTGAGCGGAGCAGCAGCTCTATGATGGAGGTTGGATGATGAGGCTGAACATGTGCAGCGTTGGCACTGATGTCTCGGATTGAAAGCCTGCACTTGACGGCCAGTAGGGCCGCGTGACAAGGCTGTAAAAAAAAAATTTGTTTATCTCTCCCATTAAATCGATGGAAAAGTGCAGATATGAATCTGTGACAACAAAGCATTAAAACTGAGATACTGCTGCTCATATTTTGGCGGCTTCACGACCAAAATCGATGATATGCTGAACGTCAAAAAAAACAACTTTCAGTGTCAACGAATAAAAAAGAAAAACAGCCACATGACAGTCAGACAACATGCTGTCACCATGTCAGAGTTGACCTTTAATCCTCCAGTGAAAACACTTGGTTATACGTCAGTCAAAAGCATGCGTGACGCACAACCTGCCCTCATTCAAAACAGCTTACGGCAATCAAGGTCCAGCTGTTATAAACGTCACATCTAGAGAAAGCTTTCACTTACCTCACTGTGACAACACACACACACACACACACACACACACACACACACACACGCAGAGATGATTGTACACATCTTACTGTGCTGATCATGAAACTTCTCTCTTATCAGCATGTTCAGAAGCCGCAGTAGCGGCTTTCACAGCATGCAAGTCTGATTTCATATTCATTCTTATATTTGACACAACCTCTCTCTATTCCCACAAAAATATTCATTCATTCAGTTGTGAGACAGCTGTTTTAGTGAATGATCATTTATGAATGAGTGCTACAAGGAGAATTAAAAAATTTGACATCAATAATGCTTCTCTTGAATTGTTAATGCTCTAATAACCACATCCAGTTATATTGATCTGACGTTTAATTATTGATCATATTACAGCGCTACTAAAAGCCCGCTGTGCGTTACTGATTAATCAGTCATTGCTGGTTTATTCCAGCATCTTCCTGTGAGAATACTGAGTGGAAATCTAAAAACATATCATTTACCAAGAAAACCTGCAGCGCAGTCATTTTTCCTCCATGAGAGACGTCTGCGACTTCCTCTCAGGTTGCACATGTCCATGAAAACAATCAGAGTATTGGATGGAGCGCAGGAGGCGAAATCCAAAAACGTCGTTATTCATTAAAAAAACTCTTGCTGTGTGCGCACACTAGTAACTGAAAACAGCCCAAACCTAGTGGGCCAGGTTAGTTTCTTTCCCCATGCACAGCAGCTATATGCACTATTTTACAGAATGCCTCAAATTTGTGATTCATTTGGCAAGGAAAAAATGATCCAGAGCCTCCATCCTACTTTGTATCGAATTGTTCTTCAGCTGCCTTCGTCATTCTGAAACCACAACGCAACAAATGTGGAGTATGACTCCTGCTCAAGTTGCATAACTCAAAGATGGGTAGGGTCGTGACTTGGCGTAAACAGCATTACTAATCTTGGAACCTACTTTTGAAGCTGACAAATCTGCTACTCGGCTGCTCTAATTGCAAATAAAGGATCCCCCACAATAAAGTAATTGCTTTCTTGAGCATTAGGCCAACAGAAGATCGTTTACGCAATTAAATTTGACTTCTTTAGGGACGAACAACTCACCGGTCCAGTCAGAGACTGAGAAGAAATGACAATAAGAGGCTGTGAGTAAGTCAAAGGGAAGCTGTCAAACTGAGGGGAAATAATAGGATTTAGAAAAGTGTGTGTGGGGGGGGGGGATACATATGTGTTTTTTCGTATAGTGTATGAAGAAGAACATTTAACAAACTATGAACGTGGAGTTTGTTTTGTGTGTATTTCATAACCATGGAGCTAAACTGAGGCTTCTCGGCGTTCTCACTAACTGCATTTTCTTCTTTTCTGTCTCTCGGGTAGGAATTGGTGCGAAAACACCTCCAACCACCAACTGGCTTCAAAACAAAGCAATCGTAGACATGTCAAATTAATTCACAGTCCCCACTTTTGTCCCTGGTGACTCACTGATGTGCTCACAAACAAAGCACGTGTGAGCTCTTCCAGCTGCCACACCACATTTGTTGCTACTGGCTGCAGTGCGATCGCAGAGGTCTCATCACTTACCAAAGACGACAAAGACTCCGAGAGAGGTTGAGGGACTATGAAACATGATCATTACCAAATCATTGTGAATATAAAAAAAACTACATATTTCCTGTCTTGACAGACAAAACAGATCATATCCCAAACATGTTCAGTCGTCAAATTAGTCAAAGGAAATAAAGATTTCTCAACAGTCGGGGACTTGAAGACATTTCTCATCTGTTACAGTAGAAATCGTACCACGGAGCTCCCGCTGACGGCCTTCTTTCTATTTCACAGCATCATCGTCAAAGGAAAAACAACAAGTCAAATCTCCATATGCTTGTCATCTCATTTCCCCCGGGGTCGATAACAAATCAGTGTTCATACTCTGCAGGCACATATTAGTAAATAATTACAGCATGAGAGCAGAGAGTTCAGTTCCTCTCAGCTTAGGTACGGGAGCTCTGCGGCAAGGAGGACACCTATCGTGCCACTGTAATACCACAGCAGTGCGGAACTCTACGTCTAACTCCAAAAGTCACTGATTACACATTAAAAATGTAACTGTTCACAGCCTTTGTGAGCCCTTTATGGCGCTCCCAAACAAAAACAGAGCTGCTGCTGGAAAATCTGCCTCAAGCTTTAATGTTACTTAATAATTTATATTATCTGAAGGCACCACATGAACAAATCCATTCAAAATGAAATACAGATTAGATTCTTAGACCACTTTACAATCCATCATCCATTTAGGAAATGTCGGTCTGGTGAATTAATGGATACTGAATAAGACAGCATTGTGTTGTCTTATTGACTCTTTTCCCCGCTTGGTCTCAGGCTTTTGCAGTCCGTATATACAAGCATTAACATCTTAACATCTACTGGATTAAATGGAGGTTATGTCTGTTATTAACCTGTTCCAATGGTGAATCGTAGCAACTCATCCAGTGCCTGCCAGATGTTACCTGTCCCAGCTCAGCTGCCTGCTGAAGAATCTCCACCTTCCTCTGACCACCTCGGCGGGCGTGGAAGGAGTTCCTCTGACTCTGGATCACCAACACCACGTCCGACAATCCTGAGGAAAAACATGCACGGAAAAGCTAGAGCGATGACAAAATTAGGAAACTCGAAGAGACATGATGATGCAAAAAAACAGGGAATTTGTGAAATACACTTATTTGTTTTCTTGACAGGTAAAACTCACAGTGATGACTTTTCCTTTTCAATATCCAACAAATAATTGATTTGCTTTCCTGAACAGTTTGTCAAAAAAATATCAGACCGTCTGCAGTAAAATCCCTCACTCACCAATAGAGCTGTGTGGCGTGAGCTCCTGGGGCTCTGAGGCCTGCGGGGAGTCGAGAGGGATTCTCGTTAAGTCTGACGCACACTGCTGAGCTCACATGATGAAGCAGAATCACAGCAAGAATCTGAGGGGGGGGGTCACTTACATGAGGTTTGTCTTCTGCAGAGGCACCTTGAGAAGGACGCAACATTACATCGTCAAAATGCATTCATTTATTATGCTGACATGAATATGGCAATTCATCTTTTCGTCAATTTGACGACCAATGGATCAATTTAGGGTTACCACTTTGCCAACTTTTAACATCTTGACACATCTGTCAGAGCATGACATGCAATGGTGCAAGTACAGCCCCACCAGTAGCAGATTAAACGCAGTAGTAGAGTTATTTCTGCACCAAAAGGCCTCTTTCACAGTTATGGCAGGAACACAAGTGTAATTAATAGCACGACTGATTGAGAGCCCCAGTAAAGCCGTAAAAGTGTAAAATATGCAGCTATCACATGTCATTAATTACACCTGTGCCTTTTCATATAAAAGGTGAAAGGGGTCTATAGCAATAACATGAAGGTCTATGACAATGCTAATGATATATGTGTTTGTTAAAACATTTTATTACAAATCCAGGTCTGAAACGCGTTTCCAGCGTCTAGTTGAAAGGCCCTGCACACCCATGTCACACCCCCACAGGTGTTTTCACTTACTTTGATTAGACCTTTCTCAGGACTCTGTTGGCCTGTACAGACTGTATTTGATTGACATGTCCCTCAACCTCCCATTAGACGTGTTGCTCCTGTTAGCTCAGGACAACTTGCACCTTCATCACTCACCAGTAATGTAAATCAGAGTTTTGGTGACATATTAAACGCCCATCATAAATCTCAGCAGAGTCCTAATTAATGGGTGCACAGGGCTTTTCATTTTTACATGATTGCTGGCTGATATTAATGGCAAACAATTATATTGATGTAAACGACCTGCAAATTGTATTCATAATTAATTTCAAAGACAAGGTGACAATTGTTCTAAATTATACTAAATCTTACACATTGTCCCTTTAAACAGCCTCTTGTTTACCCCTCATACATCACCTGCGTTTGTGGTGTGTCAAGTTATCCACTATTAAATCCCCGTCTGTTTAGATTTTCAGAATAAAACAAAATACTCACTATTTTGTCGCAAACCAAGGACCACGCTGTCACTGACGAATAACTCGCGTGTTAATTTAGGAATAAATACATCTATTGATACATTTTTTCAAACTGGAATGCGCTCAGTGTCTTGTTAAATTATAAACAAATCTTACTGTGAAGGCCAAATCGAACCACTTCCGGTATTTTTCAGCCTGCCTTACGCAGTGTATCCTGTTTAGTGCTAACGGTTTAGCTAACAGTATCTGTCTCAGTAGGGCATGGACCCCACTTACCAAGCCAAAGAAGAAGCACAGCGACCAGTTTGCATCCGTTCAGCACATTACGATGGGACATGGTTCCCTTGGCTGCTGTTTTACGTTTGAAATCACCGTCTTTTCATGGCTAACTGGAGGAAATGGTTAGCTACATTCCCATAGTAGCAGAACTCTGTGTCTGACTGCAGAGCGTGTTTGTGCAGAGCTATAGCGACCTCTACTGGTTACTATTATACTAGGTTACTACCTTGACATACAGAACTGTAGTTTATTGTGCTACAGTACACGAAGGTAATATTGTGTCCTGGCTATTCTGATTCAATGTAAGTGATACTAACATACACTTTTTCTTCATTTTTATGCACAGTAAATTGGCATCAAGTAGGACAGTTTTATTTACTGTACAGTTGTGGATCATCACAAATTGAAGTACAATTTTGAATTACTGCATTTAATCATTGTTATTTCCGTTATAACATTACACAGAGCAATTGCCTCACTGCAGGTATTCGACATTTAGCCCATTGTTACCTAGAAGGTACTTATTTTACATATAAATAAGATAAATATATAATATATAAAAACTGATAAATATATATTACACACACATATATATATTTCTTATTACAAGTAGGCCTACATTGTGTAGATAATACAATTGTAAATGTATGTCAAATAACATTTTAAATGAAGGTCATACACATGTAATCCTACAAATCAACAAAATATCTGTGCTGATCTGAGAGCAGTACCGAGCTCTTACTGTCTCCGTCTGAGGAGAAGATAGCTAAGAAGAAGAAAAAAGGTAATAAACAAATAAAGATAAGCTGGACTTTATGAGCTTTACTAAGCTTGCGTTTTTCTGGAAAATTATATTGTTCAAGGGGTTAAAGGGTTAAAGATAAAGGGTTAAAGGGCAGGCATTGTTTAAAATGTCATATGAGGAAGAGCTTCCCAGAAATGAGGCTGAAATGATGATTTATGTTCACGTGCAGACTTAAAAATAAGTCAAAGTTCTCCTGACCACTGAGTCTAAACATGGCCACTAAAGTTAAACAAGCTGGTTTTGATGTGAAACCGCAGCTGTGAGTGTTCACATTTTTGTCAACTGACCTTTAGAAATCCAAAAGACAGAGCTTTGTTCTATAGGAATAAGGAATGAGGAAGGTGTAAATACTGTATGTGCAGAACGAGAGGCTGCTATTATTCACTTTTACACAAATGGGTACTATCACCTTGTCAAACAGTTATAGGCGGCAATAAAACAGAGCCATACGTGAGTTATGGAATTTTTTCGTCTCTGTCTGAGTTTGCTGAACAAAGGTATTGTTAATACACATGCTCCTCTAAAAGGTCTGAGCAAACATTGCTTATGGATAAGAACTGCAAATGATTGCAGTTGCAACACAAAGTTTCACTCATTATGTTTTAAACTGCGCCCATCGGCTGTTGTTTCCATGTCAAGTGGCTAAAGTTGTGCATTCCAGAGTCATTGTCATTAAAAATGTCAATAAATTGGAACAATATTTCTCAATTTGTTTGACTATCTCATTTATTTATATGTACATCTTTATCATTTGTTTTATTTGCTCACTTACTTATGCCTATGCATTATGTAGCCCGCTTGCAGGCCTATATATATGTAGACTAGAGCCAACCAGTCATGAAATGAGCCTTGATAAATTGATTAAGTCCTCAGAAGTATCCTTGAGACCTGTGTCATATACTACACGTCATGCGATGCATACTAAAGAAGGAAGTTAATATATTTTCCTTCAAAATAAAGTTACTTTTAAGAAAAGATTAGGAAACATTAGATATCTGAGACATTACTAACATATTTATATCTCTTTTTTATTCAAACACCCTATCAAGTAGACAATCTGTAACATCGGGACAGCATCATTTCATTTGAATTTAGCAACAGCCTATTATCTTTTCAATTAATTTATTAATTGATTGTTCCATCAAATGTCAGAAAATAGTGGAAAATGCCAAATTGATGTCCTCAAAGTATATTGTTTTGTCTGACTTATAGTATAAAATCATAAAGATATTCTTCTTACAACAATCTAAAATCATACAAACTTTTTGTAAGTCCTCAAAACTGCTAAATTTAAAATAAACTTCTCATCGACTAAAATATGAACTGCTAACATCAGGACTATTAATCTCACATAAGTAGGGAAGATTAATGTCACTGTCCTGGCCTGTTTGACAAACACTCTCATCTCTGGATATTCTCTCATCCTCCCACTGATCAATTACCAACACTGCTGAGATCCGGGATAAGTGCTGCTGCTGCTGCTGTGTGTATCTACCAGTGCAGAGTGTGAATCTGGAGGACACCTCGGATGGCTTAGCACATTAAAAACATCTCTTAAGTTGGGTTTTATGTTGTTACTAAGAGCTCAAATGTACCTTAGTTTAGGTACTGAATATAACTTTCAGGAATAAACAGACAGATTTTCATCTGTTTCATGATTTATGCTCTAAATAAGAAGCTTGTAACGGCCTCGTGGTCAGCCAAATGCAAGCACAGAGATCAGACGCAGAAACGTGTAAAGCATATGTACACACACGTGTAGCAGACAAAAGCAGTATAATCTTCACCTTTGAGAGACAAGAGAGAATGTTAATGGCTGGCGTTCGCGCTTGTGAAATGACGTAAACGATTATTTTTGGCCAAAGCTAACCGGAAGTGGTCTCGTGTCAGCATGTCTAACTTCACAGTGATTATTAAAGCTGCAGACGTGAGGCAGGCGATACGAACAGCAGCCGCCACCGCAGGAGGACGCACAGGAGAGAGAACAGGAGGTGTGACACCATGAGCACAAGCAAACCGGCGCACAGCGGGATGAGAGTGACAGAAGTGGAAGAGTTCCTGAGGAATCCTCCGGACGGTTTCTCCGTGGAGGTCCTCTGCTCGGGGTGCCGAGTCCACAGCGACCCGGAGAACAGCCTGGTGCTCATCGATGACTTCGACTCCTGCAGAGGGAAAACGGTTTTCCAGAAGTCTCTGGGAAGGTGAGGAAGAATGCAAAAGAAAAAAAGACTGCATGGGACGATGCACGCCCTTACACATGTACTCATATACACGCACACACAAAAAAACAACAACAACACACATCTGATTTGTTTTGTTTTTTAAACAGGAAGGTTAAAATGCAAAATTTATGGGAGTACACCAGCATGAGAAAGAGTCTTCTGTCCAAGAGGATCCATCTGCTGATGTCCGCCTGCGAAGGAACCAACGAAGCCAGAGGTAACTTAAACTACAGCCTCCCACCCAGCGTACCATAAGACCTTAACACTGAATGCATTGCAGTTGAACCTAGTTTGTGCTTTGCAGCTCTATGCTGTTAAGTGGGTCATGCAGTTTGGTGGCATGACTCATGATGGCTTCCCAATGTTTGCAGTGGGTGGAGTCGAGAAAATAACAGTACTTCACATACAGTCTCTCCCCACTGTGTTCGCTCATGTTTTCCTCTTCCACCCTGTTTCAGTGCTGAAGCAGTTTGTGGTGTCCATAGACGGCAACGATCCCATCATCAAGTGGCAGATGGAGCGAGGCCTGGACTGGACCATCTCCTCAGTGTGGGGGGAAAGCTACCGTGTGGATGTAAGAAGGACTTAATGGTCTTTCTCTTACTTCTCTTTTATACATACTTTCAGTTCTCTTCATGAGTTACATTTTGTATTTTGGTCTTGAACGTGACTTTTCCTCATATCAGATTGACTTGACTGAACCGCTGGAGAGATGGGCAGCGAAAAACAGCCACATCATAACTGACAAACTGATAAAAGTCCAAGCTGTGTGGAGAGACGCCTCCTTCACCCTCAAATACTATTCGGATGCCCTCTTTGACTTCCCACACTGGTTTGGGTTCAGCAAAAGAAAATTCAATGTAAGTATCTCTTATTCTTCTTCTTTTATGTCGATAGTAACCGAAACATTTTCTGTATTCGTCCACTTGTTGCACTTGTCTAACTTCCTGCTCATATCTGTCGCCATTAAAGTTGAGACTGACGTGAGCCGGCAGTGGATGGAGAGCAAGAAAAAATGGATTTTATCCGCTCACTTTTTTGATGGAGTCTGGATCTGCTTCCTCAAGAAAGTTTCTTCATCAACAGATCGTTTGTAACCTGGTGAAGGACCGGCCTACCTCTTGGGATTGCAGTATCTATAATCGCTGTCGGGTCCAGATTCTTCTTCTGTTCAGTGGCTGGACACGACTGAGAAGGACTGACAAAGACATTCTATATGCCATGAAGATTATTTATGCAACTTTTGTGTCTTAAAGGTGTTTTTGCCAGTAAATTAATCACACTTTACTGTTGTGTGAGGGGTCCAAATGAAAGGATCGTAGACTTTCCTACCAAAGGATCAGCATTTCTTTATGAGAAGTTTTTTTTTTTTTTATCAAACACAATAAATGCTCTTTTACAAAACAACAACAGAAAACCAGTGTTTTAATTCAGTCCTCATCAGATAAAAGATAAATGTGTTGTTGCCGTCATGAAACACACACACACTGCACTAAGGGATGAGGAGAAGAGCAGATGCGGCGCCGGTGATGGTTTCCACGTATTCCTTATAGTCGCTGCCGTAGTAGTACACCAGCAGGTAGTTGAAGATGCCCACGATGCACATCATGAACAGGAAGAAGAGGATGCGTTTTCCAAACATGTAGCATGGGGTGCTGCGAAGAAATGTGAAACAATATCGTCAGACCGTGACTCTAAACACACGCGCACACACAACATATTACTTGTGTTCATTTACCTCTGAGAGGTTTGTCCCATGTATCCAACAAAGTACTTCTGCCTGACAACAAGATAGATGATCCCAGCGAAGGCAGCAGGAGCTTCAAATAGATGACAAACAAAAACAATAAATAACTGAATCCCGTATGACCTTTGTTTTGTGTTTTTATGTTATTTGATTAGTTTGATTGATATATTATTGTCACTATCTTACTGGAATGCTGAAGTACATTTACATGTATCTGCACACGTGTTTTTTCTTAGTTGTTTTGGTTCTACAATTTTATAATATTTACGCATTCAAATCAACATCCTTTCCCTTTCTTTTGCATTATTTTCTTTCATGCTGAAATGGAAGACTTTATGTATCTAACATATTGCACTGCCATTGTATTACAAGCACTTATCTCTTTTGTGTATTCTGTTCAAAGGGCAAAAGTGTGTCACAGTAACGGATTAATGATTACCTTGATTGAGACACAGACCGGCACACCACATCACTGCCAGGAAAGTGGGATACGCATCCATGCAGTTACGGCTGGAAGGTGCATAAGCAGCAGGTTGTAATTAGCATTTTTAGGAAGTCACTGTGACGCAATCTGCAAACTGTTACAGGCAGCGTGGAGATTGATACCAAGCCCCTTGGCTGCTGGGAAATGTTTTGAAAACTGCAGAGCACAAGTGGCTGTAAAAACAGTGCATGAGCAAGAAAACCCAGTGAGTCTGTCAGAGCGTTGGAAGAAGCGGAGTTTGAAACGGGAAGCCAGGAAAAATTGAGCCCACTCTCAGAGTCGGCTCCTCCTGGCTGTTGCAAGGCGTTGCAACAGCCAGCACAATGTGTTGCACAGATCCGTGCAATGTCAGAGCCTCAAACCTCCTCCAATCTCACACACGTCACGAGAGTTATCCAAAAATACATCATGTCTCAGAACAGTTCCAAGACCAAACGGAGGTGCCACAAGCTGATTTGTTAATCATTTCTGACTTTTCCTTTCATGTGAAATACTGGATTTTTTTTTTTTTTTACCTCTTTATACCGTTTAGACCAAACGTTTGCATCACAATTTAGAGGCTAAAGTTTGAAATCCCCCACATTATACAAGACAGGATGTTGCTCAGGTGTTTCCTATTTACAAACAGGAAGTGCACTGTTGCTCGTGGACTAATAGAGCGACTGGACCAATAACTGAGATGTTGTGTCACAAATATTAGGTTTGACTTTCAAGCTTTAGCCTTGTTGTCAAACCACGTTTAATTGATGCAGCATGAAGCATTATCATCTGCAGTACTGCAATTTATTAATATTTTCATTATAGATTACTTTGTTGACAATTTTTCAGATTAATTGATTAACCGAGTGGCCTATAAAATGTCAGAAATATTCACAATTTCTCAAAGTCCAAGTCTTCATATTCTCCAATCGACAGTTAAAAACACAATCATATTCAATTGACAGTGATAGAAAACATGTGAAAAGCAGCAAATCCTGACATTTGAGAAACTGAACCACATTTTTGGAAAATCAATGAATGAAAAAGTTGGAAACACATTAGTTGAGTCATTGATTGTTTGAGTGTTGAAATGAGGAATCTAAGTAGACAGGTAAAGTTACTCTTGAGTTGGCAAACATTTAGTGCTTTTGCAACAAGCCAAACATCACATTTCTTGAAAAACAAGCTCGCATTTATGTTGGACATGATCCCTGGAGTTTGAAATGTCTAACCCCAGGTGGTAAATGTATGAGCAGTATTCCCTCTAACACAACTTTAACTTTAACACAGCATGACGATGAAGTCCCCTAACTGAGAGGCTGGAAGGATACATGTTTTCCATTTCCAGCAAGCATTCAAATGAGCTCTGTACCAGTTTTCTTTTCCCCCCTATGTGGGAGTGTTCAGGCAAATGAGGACTGCCTGTCAATGGAAGTTATATTTGGTGGAATGTAAAACCAGGTAGAAAGTTCATGACTGTTATTGTAGAAAACACAAAAGATATGGGATATGTTTCATTCGATTAGCAGAAGAGTATGAAAGAGTACTTACTTGGCACAACAAACTCGTTCAAAAGCAGATGTGGGGATATTTTGACTGTTGCCCCCCTTCTCCACCTTCAGGGCAAAGAATGCTTAAAACACACAGATCATCAACGTCAATACGACATCCCTTTGCTGAATGCTGAACACCTTTGACTACTTTAGAGTTTGAAAAACTACGTTTGATGCTTCTTGCTTTTTCCCCACCATTCTGAAGTACGCTGATGAGGGTGACGATGACCAGGAGGTAGATGTGTTCCACCACGATGCTGTACATGATGACCGGTCCAGATGTAGGAGCAGGAGGATTGAGAGGCTGAGCTTCTCTTTCACGTCTTTGCAGTCAGCTTACAGAAGGTGAACTGATAAACATAAAGCTGATCTGTCGCTGACATCGTGGACTCCCCCCGTTCCACCTCCATCCCACATACACACTCGTTTGTGGCTTCCTCTTTATGTAAATGATGCTCTGGCTTAATACAGACGGGTGCAAACAAGCCTGCAACTTCCTCTCTGTTTCTGTGAGAGATTACACACAGATGCACATACATAAATTTGCATTGCAGTGGCTGTGTGTATTTATGTTCTTTGAGGCTCTTTTACGGGCCTTTATAAAGACCAATGCATTGGGAATCTTTTAATATTATGTATTTGACAGGAAACATTTTGACGTACTAAAATAACAGATGTTATTGTTCAACTACTCATTAGTGTTATTAAGTACAACTTTACGTTACCTTTTATGACAAGTCAAAAGGTTTTCATCAGTGGTGGAAGAAGGACAGTTATTTTACTTAAAAGCAGTAATACCACTCTGTAGAATTATTCCATTACAGGTAAAAGGACATCACTTTACTGGGAGAAATGAGCAGCATAATGTAATTAAAGTGTGTAGGGTAGACTTATCATCATATTCTATAAGTTAGTCATATATTTTGTATCTGAATTCTTGATTTCAAAGAATCTAGTAGGCTGTATGAAGGTTCTAGTATCAAATAAATGTAATGGAGAACATTTGTATTTTACTGCAATATAGTGGAGAATATGTATAATCTATTGAAAATGCAATAATCAAGTAAAGGACTCATTAAATGTTGCCCTCCACCACCAGTCTGCTGTGAAAAAGTTTTTTTGTGTATAACTACAGTAAATTACAGCATTGTACAAGCTGTCTCAATGACTTGGCCTACCAACAGTCGAACAGCACCTGCATGTGCTTTTGAGCGGTAATGCAGTGGCTTTACCCCAGTGATGATGGTGTAGTTTTACTGTAATCTCTCCACAATTTCAATGTTGTAAACAAAGCTGTACGAAATGATATTTTTCTGTTGATGGATTTATGAAGTTGAAAAATGAAAAAGTATGAAAAATGAAAAAGAAAAATGAAAAAGTATGAAAAATGTTGATGGAATGAATCCCATTAAAGCCACTACCACCTCCCACAAGTGTTACAATGTTCAGATACAATCAGTTATTAAATTACTACATATAAAGCTATTGTACATTAATTAATTAAATCATAAATAAGTCATAAATAAAGGGAAAAGCAAAAAGTAAAAAAAATAATTTCTCAAAATATAATTATGTTTTCGAAACATCGAATTTGATAAAAATGCAATACAATATGCAATACATGTCTTAGCTTTTTTATTAGATTAAGGTGTTAAATAATCATAATTAAACACGAAAATATTCTATTTACAAATACAAATGATGAGATGTGCTGTATAGGCTAACTGTGGAGCTGGTTTAAACAAAGCAGTGTTGGTACAATGTTTGCGCAAACTAATGTTAGCAACAATGCTGATGTTATTATCTAAGATTATCAGCAGGAATGTATCCCATATGGTCTAGCGGTTAGGATTCCTGGTTTTCACCCAGGCGGCCCGGGTTCGACTCCCGGTATGGGAACAGTTATTTTGGCTATTTTTAAGATAAAATGCAAGTTGCTCAGTTACAGGACACCTATTTACATGTTTGTTTACTTCTATACTGAGTTGTACTGCCTACCAAACTTCCATTTGTACCATACAGATGTTTTTTCTCTGAATGCAAGAGTCTGCAATCAACTGTCTGAAATGTTCAACTATGTTTTAAAAGATTATGTTTCACATGTTATCACTATTAGTAACATATTATGGACGAGGTAAAGATTGTTTGATTGAATGTACCCTAAATTAAGCTACATTTCAGCCTGTTCATCTTTCAGTTACAATACATTTCTCATAATCAGAGACAGTTTAGCTCTTGGCTAGTCTCCGTATCATCGGTACTTTAACTTTGAAAAATCTGAGTTTGTAATATGTCTAAAACTGTGGCTCACAAATAAATAGGTACTTGAAAGACTTTACTTCAGTATTTAAACTGAAAATAGAAATAATAGTTTCCATAATAATGACTTTTTATAAACAAACAATCGAGTCATCTAAAGTATTTATTAAATCATCTTTCATGAACATTTTCAAGTGGTCAAAATAACAAAACAAAGCAAACAAACATGATTGCTTCAAACATCCCAGGACCATACAATATTTGCAATGTGCCCGAGCACACTAAGGTATACAAATCATCTACAAGTCATCTGTGGTTCAACAAACTCCACCACCGAACATGCATTTGAACTTCATTAACCCATAAAGATGAATAGCAACATAAATACAGAGAGATGTCACTACTTTAAACTTCTAAATTGCATCTTTATATGGAACAGTGCATTTTGCAAAATTCTCCTCAAGATCCCAAGCAATGGTTGTGGATATCTGTGCTTGGAGCTAGCAGACAACCCCCCCCATAGCTCAAACGAAAAGCTCAAGTGCATCGAGTGCCTCCGTCTCCATGTCAGTCGGTCCCTGAGCCACAGCCTGCGAGAGAAACTCATCCAAGAAGCTTTCGGTGTTGGGTGGGCTCGTCTGGGAAACTGCGCCGGCAGCGATGACCCCGCAGTCCGCCTGGTCGGCTCCATCCGGCCCGTTGGCGAGCATCTCGAGGAAGCCGGTGCTGTCTGGTGAAAGGTTGCTCGCGGTCGTCGCCGGCGAGAGCAGGTTCGAGAGGAAGTCGTCGCAGATGGAGCCGTCGTAGGTGCTGGAGGTGACCGCGTTCGGGGAGCCCAGGGCGGTGCTGTTGGGTCGGAGGCCGGCGCCCCCCTGGTGACCCAGCATCTCATTCAGCTTAGCGAGCTTCTTCTTCTTCGCCTTCAGTTTCTTTATCAGCTTGTACCTGAGGGCTTCTGTGTCGCTGAGACCCGGCGGAAGCTTCGAGGACGGGCCGCTCGGTTTCTTTGAGTGGGATATTTCAGGAAGCCGCGTCGCTCCAGGCAAAGGAGGCGACGTACCAGACGCCACTGTCGTGTTCTTCAGGGATTTCTGCTGGTTAGAAGTTATGGGCTGAACCAGCTTTGACTTGCCAGTGAGGACAGCAGGAAGTGGGAGTGGACTTCGTGTGTTTGCGCTCTTTGCACCGAATCCCCCGTACATCTCCGCAGCTTTCAGCGGGAGACAATCGCTATCTTCTGTCCGGAGCTGTAGTTTAGGGAAGAATCCTCCAGGGGTCTGCTGTCTTCTCACAGGGTTGGGCGTGGACTGAGTGAGAGGAGTGGGTTTGACTTGTGTGACTGAGGTGGGCGTCTGGATGAGGGCACATTTTGCAATCGCCCTGTGAACTTGGTTTAGTGGGTGTTTGTTGAGCAGGAAGGACCAGCGGGCGGTCTGAGGCGGCATTGGTGGACCGTTCTGACCGGTGGTCAGGGCTGAGGCATCTGTAGAGGACTCAGGGGACGCTTGCTGTGTGTTTTCAACGGGTGGTGTGTCGCCCTGAGCAGCAGCAGTCTTTGGTTTGCTACGGATTCCTTTGAAGGCTTCCGAAGATGCAGGTGCAGAAATATGCGGTGCTGCTTTTGGCGCCGCCGCTGCCTTTTTAACCATTTGTCTGCCAACTGTTTTGGATCTGCCGACGCCTCTACTTCGTCCTCTCCTACAAGGAGGAACAAATGTAGGATCACTGGACAAGTCATCCGCGGAATCAGACGACGTAGAGTTGGTGAGCTCAACATCAGGGCCGTGGGACATTTCACTGCCCACTGCAGCGCAGGAGCTATCCGGTGTGGAGCCAACTATCTCCTTCCTGGTGGGAACACTCAAACCCTCAGTTTCTTCCTCGTCGTTTAACGGCTGCATCTCTGAATCCACTTTTACCTCCACCAGTGTGAGTGTAATGATGTCATTGTGGGAAAGGCCCTCGAAGGTGTCGAGCAGCGTGGTGGAACCTATCGACGTATCGACGTCGGCCGCGACGGTCGTGTCCATGATGTTGCTGCCGTCTTCAGATGCAGAGAGCGCACAGACGATGTCGGTGTCGTTGTGAGACGCCAGCAGAGGCTGATCGGGAGAGCAAGCCAACAGCTCCTCTGCTGTTACGTCTTTGTCATCTCGACTGGGGTTCATCTCCATTTTAGACGGGGGACATTCAGCAAATGTGCTGGAGGGAGAACAGACGCGAGGCTCTTTACCCTCCGTCACCTCCCAGAAGACGACGTGCATCTCCTGAGCGGGGACCGGGAGCTTTTGGTGGGTCTTGCACTCCGGATGTTTCAAGTCGTCGTATTCCAGCCATGATCCTGTAAGGAAACAGGTACGACAACACACGGTTAGAACTAAAAACAGTCAGAAAAGGCCTCGCTGAGACCAGGAGACATCATGCAGATTGCAGAACGTAATTTAGACTAAAAAGAGAATTGATAAAATAATGAAAGAATAATCATAATATTGGTAAAAGAAACCTTGGCTGACAAGCCCCAGAGCGCATGATCTATAAAGGACGATGAAACAAGCCCTAAATGGCTGGAGTCTTCTGCACATTAACATTGCATGAATTGTCCAGCAGAATGTGCTGTTGGCAAACTACAATGTGGAGGAGAAAAAATATCAACAGTCATGTCACTCAACCAGAAGCTTCAAGCTTTGTTTATACCGCAACACGAGACTCGAGTAGGAACGGAGGCGTTCATACTCGATGCGCTGCATTATTCTCCGAACCGCAAGAGGGCGAACAAACAAAATGAACTGTGAAGAATGAAAAAACACGAGTGTAAGCCATAGATATGCCCATAGACTGTAGTGTCACCGGCAAAAAAACCCAAAAAACAAGACCTCCACAATGTCGAGGAGGGATTATAATTACCTGTAAAATCACATCTCATATTCATTGACGATGAAGACTTTTGAGACCGCCTGAATAATCCCTAGACATGCAAATAGTGATTTTATCTGAACCATTTGTGACAGTGATTATGTCATTTCTCGCCACCTTCACTACGGCGAGTATAAACTAAGTTTAAGTGTTTAAGATGAATACAGAGAAGCAAAACAACATGCCGCTCTGATTCAGTTATCCATGTAAAACTACTGTGATAACCGGCATTATTTTAGAGCTAAATATGGTCCTGAATAGATACAACCACTACAGATTGTATTAATTGCTCTCTAATCATGGACGTCCCTACATTTCATTGGTAAATATATTGTTCACGTGTCATATCAGTGGAAACATACAACAAGACTACAACAGGAAACCTACCGTCAGAGTTACAAGTCCAGGCGACAAAGTGCTTAAGTTGATGGTTGTACTGTATGACGGTGGTGACGGAGTAGCGTTTCTCCTTGAAGGTGAAGTCGTATCTTCTGACATCGCTGTAGGGCATCCCCTCCACAAAGTGCAGCGCAAACACCGGCGGCACACTGAACAAAACACAAAGCAAAAGTCTGGTGAAACGGATGGAAACGTTCAGGCCGAAGAAGGACTTTCTCCGGCTGATATCTTGGATATGCGACGGTTACGCTTGAGATTTAATTGTGGACATTTTAATTTCAGACATTATCAAGTGTGGAGTAATAATGAGTCATTTCATTCACCCTGTCAATCAGTTACAGGCTCTAAATGACACAGCAGGCTTTGGCTCAACACCCGACAGCATATAATTAAAGTTAATAACTTAATGTTTGGTGTAGCTGTGAAAGCACACCGTTTCCTCCCGTCTCCCGTAGAGACATATTTTTATAACCTGCAGATTTCTGCTGGAATAAATGTTTGTAATTTTAGAACCATACATCTGACTTTGCTGAGGATAAATCTGGAGACTAGGCGAAAGCTGCTTTGACGCTATATAATCATTAATCAATCAACAGCTAATAGTGTCTGTTAAAGGAGCATTCTTTGTTGGGGATGCACACATACAGATATTGGACATCGACACTGACGCAAAAAGCTTGATCGCTCAACAGTGACAATAGGGCCCATCGATTCTATTCTATGTTGATATACTTTGTATATTGTACACTGGAATTTAAAACCATGTTCAAGTTTTGACTAATTTGTTGCTGATTAAAAAGGTTTAAACTTGAATTGTAATCCCTGTTAACTTTTGACCACGTTGCTGGTGTACATCTTATTCATTTTAATACTAATTCAGAATATAACAACCTTCATGAAGTCCCTTTTTAAAAAAACTAAGTGCTTACCATACCATGAAACTGAAAAGCAGTGGATAGGTAGTGACTTGCATAAAAGCCGGTTTATGAAAGTGTATTTTGTTGCGCTCTCGTGGAGAAAGCACCGCCACCTTTAATCTTGAGCCTGGCCTGAGGATCCAAGGCTGCGTTCTGGCTCATAAAGAGTTAAAAGATCAGCAATATAGCCAGGAGCTAGGTCTCTCTGTGCTTTAGAAACAATCAGTAAAATCAAGTCTGAATCCTGCTGGTAGCCAGTGAAGACATGCTTAGACTGGGGTCTCAAACGTTGTCTCTAGTGCCAGTTACAATTCTAGCTGCAGCATTTTGAACTGGAGATGTGAGATTGATTTTTGACTGAGGCAGGTAGAGAGAGAGTTGCAATAGTCTAAATTAAATTAAAAGCATGAATTAAAATCAGCAGGAGATGGAAATGACTTGATTTTTGACACATTTCAGAGGGAAGCAGGACGGCACAACAGCTTTCTTCACCTGCTCCATGAAAGTCAGGTCAACATTTGTCTTTGTACCTTTTGGGGCATGCAGCTTATTAATCAAACACTGGTATTAGACTGGCGCTCGGTATCGGCCAATAACATCGGGACTGAAAAAGTCGACTCAGTGCAACCCAATAATCGTAATCAAACACACCCCCTGTGCTCCAGCAACTACCGTTCAATCATTTCCTCAGAGTGGATGTAATTACTTTGCAATTCAAGCAAAGTCAAAACAAAAATCACCAGACTAAAATACAGAGGTCTTAATTTCTAATTGTTTCTTCCCACACACACACACACACACACTCCTAACCTCTCCAGCATCATGGTCCTCCTCTGATTCTTCCGGCAGCACACGTTGCACGGGGCCAAGTGGACCGCATCAAGTGGGCACCAATCAGGCAAAACATTGGTGAAGGTGGGGAGAGTTTTCACAACCCTGAGAAGCACAGCGGGAAAAACATTTAGGATTTATACAGTTTCACACAAGAGGAGCGTGTAACAGAGAATAATTACATTTTCCTTACAGCGTGGGTTTCACGTGTCGCCTGAATATCAGTTGGAGGATCTGGGATGTAATGCAATGATCGCCGGTTGATCTTGTGTCCTCTATTGATTGGGTGAGGGTATTTGTAATGACACTTAATACAGTGATCTGATTATTTGGTGTGGTCGACTGTTTCTAATAGACAGACGACAAAGAAAGACTGACGTAGCCCTGAAAACATCTGTCGGAGACATCCACCAAATCAGTGCAATGCTTTGCCCCTTAAGTCAATTCATATAAAATGAAGCAACATTCACTTGTTCCAGGTTCTTTAATTTGTGGATTTGCTTTTCTTCTTTTTTTATATCATTGTAGATTTATTTCCCTCGAGGTTTGGACTCAGTCATCCTAAAACAAGCATCCTGAAGACGTCACAAACCTTTTTAATTTGTATTAAATAGAAATAAACCCTTTATTTGCAGCTAGGAATGTCGATTGTTACCACGGACAACATTTTGGACGAGTTACGCATGTCGGTCTATCAGTTAATTTAACATTGGAAATGAAGCTCTGTGTGTGTATGTGTGTGTCCAGCTGTGCCACTCTCACAACGAATTACGGCTAGAAAGCAGGCAAATGAGTATTGAACATGTCACGAATCAAAAAGTCGAAAAGGTTTAGAAGTTACATTTTTCAGACTTTGTTACAGCGCTGCGGATCTCTCTCTCTCACTAATCTAATTTACTTTAAAATCAACACGTACACATGAACGTTTACTAGATACGCTCCGTAGGGCTGATGACGCCGCTGGTCACGCATCAACTTGCATATGTCGTACTTCATCCCGTACCTTTCTTGCGTTGCGGTGTTGCATTCGCTGCACTTGAAGTCCCAGTGAAAGGTCGACCTGAAGAGAGGCTCCACCCACGAGTCCAACTCCAGCAGAAGCGGCAAGGCAAACACCGGAGTTTCCCTCTGACCTGAAAAGAAGCACAAACGCGCGGCAGTTAGAGCACCGTCACGAGTGCAGACAGAAGCTGCGGTTACACTCTCCACTTCAAGGCAATTTTATCTGTGGATGAGACTCGGGCTGAATTACAAAGATCACTTGTGTCAGCACGCCTGAAATGAATAGTGTGTGTGTGTCACCCGCCTGCATCTTTCCTGTATCTGCAGTGTTTGCCTCCCCTCACTATGCTTTTCCATCCTTTTGTATTTTCAGTGTGAGAGCCAGTGAGCAAGTTTTCCCACCTTCATTGAGCCGAGCAATATCTAAGGTTTTCATGTCCGAACACGTTACTCTGTTTTCAGGTGATAATGGCTGCCTTGGAATCTAAACGGGGATTTGTGCAAAATATCTAAAGCAGGACACATCAAGGTGGTAAAAAAAAACAAAAAACATTTGAAGTAATTAAGCACTTCAGCGGTTTGGAAATCTCCGGTGGAGCCTTTGAAATGGTGTATTAGCTATGTGGAAAGAAGACAGACCGCTCCTTTATATACTTCTTTTAATCTCGGCCAGGAGGACGGTGCGATCAGTAGCATGTGTGTGTGCTTGCGTCCGTGTGTGGGCAATATGAAACCTAATACTCATGAAGAGAAGGCTTGAGGGGTCCCGGGAGCACCGTGTTGTTGAGTGTGAAAAACATTCATTCAGACATCTCGCCCAAGGTAGCTTGGCACAATTTGCACATTGCTCCCGAACTAACGTTGGTTTCAGTATCAGTAGCTCTAGAAATACAGTGCAAATACATATTTTATTCCCTTGTCTGTATTCACTTCTTTACTATGTTTTCACTGACTGAGCTTACCCAGCTTGCAATGCAGCTTGGGCTGCAGTCGTTTGAAGACTGACATCCTGAGACACTGCAGGTCTGCGTCGGCCTTTTGCAGCACATGATGTGGCACTCTCACAGCGCCATCTACACACAAACAACACACACAAACGCATTGCATTACATTGTAAAAACAAAACAAACATTATTCAGCTGTAAATTAACTTCAAATGCTTTTTAAGTCAATGGGAATTGTTCACTGTTGGCAGCCCTATATTTACAGTCAGATGACGGTAAGATATCGCCGCAAGTCCAAAATATTTTTATTTGAAGCAAACTTGTCAGGGTTAGTCACAAGAAAAACACAACATTTTCTCATTTAACCCTCGTGTGAACTAGCAATGCAGACTGTTCCAGTTTAATGTGCCCAGATGTGGATGTATCCAAACATCCTGCTGTGATATTTCAATGGTCAATGTTTTGTTTCAGCACAAACGCCTCCATTTTATTGAGGTCGCAGAATAATTCTCATGGATTAATACCTTAAAATCTGGACAACTCAATCCACAACAATCGGCAGGACTAGATAGGAGCAGATGAAACAGGTGATTCGGCTCTTTAAGTGACATTAGGGGTCAGAAATGTGTGTATTTGATTAACAAAAACAGATGCAAAGAGGAAAATAAATGTCTAACTTTCGGTTCACTGTTGCAATGACATTACACTCAACAGGCATACTGCAGATCATCTGTTTAACTTACCTCTGCCAGTCAGTTGATGGACTCGGATGGAAGCACAAACGTCTTCATATCCTCTCATCAGCTGCCAGACGGACGACTGCTGAGGCTCAGCTTCAGGTTTACACTTTCCCAAGATCTTACAGTTCACCAAAGCAACAAGCAGTGAGTCCAGCCAACACAGGTTGTCGCTGTTCCTCCAAAACGGTCGATCCGGAACAGACACAAGCTCCTCTGACTTCGTCTGAGTGGCAGAGGACAAACCCTCCATTTCTGACTTAATGCCTCCTATGTCCTTACATGCAGCGATGTCTGCAGTCAGTGATTTCTGCTCCGTCCTTGCTGTCTGCTCATTGTGCAAAGGCAATGGAGTATTGATTTCAGCTGAATAAATGGCCTCATCTGTGAAAAAGGACTGATTGGAGTCCAGGCTGCGGCAACTGTTCAGCACCTCACGAGGACCCTTTACGGGCCTGAAGTCATCCTCTGCCCCTGAGGCACCGGGAGCACTGCGGTGAGGTGAGAGCGCAGGTTCATCCCCATCAGCGGTCAACAAGGCTTCTGATGAGCACTGCAGGTGTCCAGCTGGCGTCAAGCATGTCGGAGGAGCAAATCCATCTGCACAAGCAGCATTCTCTGGTTCCTCGACCAGAACATCATCATCCTCATATTGTAACGACTCCCGTCCTGCTGTCTCTGCAACTGGAGAATCCCTGTATCCATTCACCTTACCCTCTTCTGTCTCGGGGGCTGCACGGTGGCCATTACTGACGACGTTTACGGCACCATGTGTGTCTGTAGTATTCTGTGGCCCATGGCTGTCACTTGACTGCAGGCGTTTGTGTACGGGTCTAATCAACTCGTCCTTTTCCAGTGCCACGCCATACTTTCTTTTGTTCCCAACAGTGGGCTCCACAGGATCCAAGCTAGCCAAAACATCCTCCAAGGACCGGCTGACCAGAGGGAAAAGGCACTATGGAGGAATGGATCGAGAAATGTCAACGTGGCAGCTAGAGAAAAAAAGAGACATTAAATAGGCTGTTCAACTGGATGTGTGTGTCAGCAGTACTGGGACTAACCTGTGCGTTTGTGCAGAGGGTGACTGACTCCTGGAGGTTGATGCGGTAAGAGCGCAGAGCATAGGTCAAGCGCTTCGAAGTACACCAGGGACAATACTCCAGTGAGGCAGCTCTTTCCTGAACCTTTTATAAAAAAACATTAAAAAAAAAAAAAAACCAAAAAAAAAACATTACGATAACAGAAACATGCTGTGGACCACAGACCTCTTCAAAAAAGGTGATTTTTTTCACTCTTTTATAATTAAACCCAAGTTATACAGTTTTACTGAAAATTTACTGCAAAACAATGAGGATGGTTTGCTTGATTTACCTTGCAGAATTTGAGCGTAAGAGCAAGAACTACTGAAAGTAATTGTCAAGTTGGCATTTTTTTCAACCTTGTTTTCTGCTCATCAAAGCAGTGGGGACAGTTTAGAGGATGGAATGAACAAGTGAGGTGAAATTTGATCCATATCAGTATGTGTTAAGTACTATCAAACCGATAAATAATACATGTATTCTATGTAGTACACAGTTTAAAAAAAACATACATAATACAAACACCCTTCGATTCCACACATATGCTTCGAATCTGCCAAATACTTTCGCCTTTTACTACTAAAGATTTCCGTTTTGTTTTGGATGGTTTCGATTGGTACTGCTCAGTCACAGTATTTTTTTTTTCCAAATACAATTCAGCTTTGCGCAAGTGACAACAGTTAGAGGAAAACAAGAGCTCTACTGACTTTTCCCAAATACCCCACCAGTGGTGAGGCCAAAGCCCCCAAACCAGTGTCTTCACCAGTCATCGGCAAACCACTGCTGCTGCTCTTCTGGTCCTCGGCTTTCCAGTACCATTCAAAAAACATTACCATGTCACTGCAACCTGGCTCACCTCCGGAGGAGCTGGGGGAGAACAATACAGCACCAAAGTTACTCAAAATAGCTGACTTGCACGTGGTGTGTGTACATGGAAAAGCGCGATGATGACAGAAATGTGTTAGGCAAGATTTTACTTGTATGCAGTGATAACTTCCACCAAAACCAGGCCCCAAGCTGTTCCCCTGCCCATTCACACAACACTAACCTAAAGACAGCTTTCTGATGGCACACGTAGGTCCACCTGGACAGCTACAGTATGTCCTGCCACCTATGGTGAAGCACATGGGGTGTATGTATTTAAAAATGAACCTGCGCATACAGTTTGTGATATATGACAGCGTTTTGAGGTCAACATGTAACGTTACAGCTGATAGCACTGAGTTAAGAGGCTTCTACGAAGGCAGATACACTTAACTTCACCACATAATCATATTAAAATATGATTAACGACACGTTTCTATTAGCTGGCTGATGCATTACCGCTATTGTGACTTATGGTGAAACCGGTCAAATTCACTGTTGAGATAAACTCGATTAAGAAGACGACGCGCATTCATTAAACTATCAGCCACTGCACTTGGCGGTGGCTAGCATAATATGATATTAGCCTAAAGCCGAGCATTCATTTCTGTCTCATTTTCAGTTTGCATGAATAGAAATGGATACGTACCGATAGAACATTTAAATTATATCTGATATTATGATGCTGACCGGCGATATCCATCCATCCAGAACTGTATTTCTAACTGTATATATGTATGAATCCATGCCTGCAGAATAGGTCCATGTGCACCCTTTTGCCAGTTCGTGTTAGAAACGTTGGTTTCCGCTCGGCAGCAGTTGTGCAGCACTCTCAGTCTTCCCCCGTCTGACAGACAAAGGTTCCGTAGGTCCCCACTCGGTGGTTCAAGTGAAATGCAGCAGCCTGTGGTCAAATTATTGTTCATGTTGGGAAGGCGCTGCCCATGAATCCGGGACTAATAATCAGTGCGAGTACATGAACAAGGACGTAATAGAAGATACGCTATAAAGTATCAGTATTGCTTAACAGCAATAGATCTAGGTAATTATTTGTATTCATTGTCTTCAAAGGTATCATTTTAGATATAAACCTGAATGTCATGTTTTGTCAAAAATGTAACAAGTTGAATTATAATTATAATGTACTTTATTATTAGTAGTAGTTGTAGGCTAGCACCAGTAGTATTTTCATTATATAATCATTTTCATAATGACATTGCAAGTTTTCTCTTCTGATATTTCATATACAGCCTACTTATTAGTCACCTGAGATATTTCTATTTTGAAATACTAGCCTGCACAAATGTCTCTTTCATCTTGTCTGTAGTTTACTTATCGGGTTTTATAATTCAGGCTGATTTGTTCATTCTAGAGATATAAAGGTGGAGTTGGTTAGGTGGGGGTTATACATGTCTCACACATCCTGCCCCAGCCCACACACACATTCACAGACACGCATCAACGTCTCCCTCCACCCAGTCCCGCCTCTCATGCATGTGCCATCCTCCCTTAAGCCCCTCCTGTATCTGCTGCTCTCCTGTCCTCTATTTTCCTCTTGATGACAACAAGCATTTGCATATCTTTTCCTGGGAGCGCTCATTAGAATGCATAAACCGGCCGTCTCCTAGCCCCATGAGCAGGCTATAGCTCTCTGCCGTGGCATCTCCGGATGCAAAATGAGACAGCCAGGCAGCATCACAGGCAGACATGTGGCTCGAGTCTGGGTTGTGATTGGCATTTAGAATCAGTTCACCCTTCCCTTTCTTAATTCAAGGATAAGGATAAAACTCTGTGTCGGCCATTTTTTTCTTTGTTTCTATATTAGCTGCTAAGCAGATGCATATTTATTAGATAACCATTTCCACATTAAAGGCATGTATAAACAATTCATCCTTTCTTATGCATGTATGCTTATAATATTACCTTTAGTGGGTACATTTTTTGCAATGATGACCATGGACAATTTCTTTAATTTAGAACCCCCACCACCTCATTTAAGAAAAGCCTTTACAGTCAGATACTTGCATTACATCCACTTTGATTATAGGATAAACAAGTCATATCCAGAGAGGCCCCTTTCACATTATGAACTCATCCTCCTGAAGTTTCTGCAGACTGGCCTGTTAAAAGGATGCCCTTTTCTCTTCTGTTTATATGTGACAGAGAGTTTAACCTATGGTGACCCTATAGGTCACACACATTCTACCTATTAAATGTAAATGTAAACAGAAAAATACACATGCACAATTCTTAAGATATAACCCCTGGTTATGTTCAGTAACACCAGTGCACAGCAAGGGCAATGTATATGGGGTCAGAGGACTACCACACAATTAATGGGGAAAACACTGATTAAATACATTATAATCTTTGTCTGATGGTGGCGCTAGAGCAAGCTCACAGGGTCATCAAACTCATTACAGTAGTTTTCTTTGAGTATCATGAATGTGCACATCAAATTGTATGTGTAACCTTCTGTTGTTGATCAGACAAACAAGCACATTAACAATCTTGATTTAATTGTTCAGGAGCAGCACAACAAAATGGGATTTCAGAGTGTTGTTGGATTTGTATCAGATATATGAGAGGAAAACAGGTGGAAAAACTGTGAAACTTTGTGGGATAGGATACAGAATATCTCTCCTGTATTATAATCTGGATTAAATTATAAAAAAAATGGGACATAGTTGTTCTTAAGTAAAATGATGATCATTAATTTGGTCCAACACAGTGCAATTGCAATTTCATTTAAGCAAATATGAGGTGCTAAAAAAGCCCTGGTTTGTTTACATTATATGTGTAACATTCAATTAGATTCTCCCTGTTGTCTTTTTACAATGTAGGGCTTTAACCACTTAACCGCCCAGAAAAATGCGTCTGGGGTTGGGAGAGAAAAGCCCATTATGACCTGTTATATCCATGGGACCAGCAATTAGTGCGTTTGAATGTATTGAAAACACCAGCAAGCATTATTTCACCTGTAGTCTAATTCAAATAAATAAATCCTGTGGACCTAATTGATTGCAAAATGTATTTATTTTTAACTATAAACTGCTATATCTACTGACTTGGGCTCAAACTGCACAGTTTGCTTTGATCTCCATTAGTTTGTGTTTTAATTGTGGATGAGCACACTCACTTTTTAATCAGCTACTGTATATGAAGCCTATACAAATTAGGCAAAAAAGACATTGTGCGGAGAAAAATATAAGCAAGCCATCCCGAAGCCAGGCCATATTTAATACAGTTATCATGATTTGATGGCTGTTGATATATTCCTATATTAGCCTAATTAGCCTACAGGCTCATAAGCAAACAGCTTGGCTATAGCCCTAAATAAGTGCCTGTTAAAGTAATCATTATGTATTCTTGTCGGAGAGACTAATGAAACACTGTGTGGTAAATTCATTCTGAAATGAAAATCCAGGTGTAATTAAAAGGCAATATTGCTATTGTGTTTTCATTCGCAGCCAAATCCTTTAAAATGTCACATCCTGTGCCATATGGAATGAGCTAAACGCGTCTATCGCCTTTAAAACACGAGTACGCGACGCGCACTTTATGCGTTTTTTCTAAGTAATAATTTGCAAATGAACTCACGCTTATTGAGGACAATGTACAATGGAGCTGGTTGATGATGAGGGGGACAGTCCATCCAACACACGCACACATCATTGTACAGCCGCCTCGTTCACTGACTTGAAGCGGCCTCACGTTGTCTCATTCATTTAACTTGCCTACTGTACACTGTGCTCAACGTAGTGAATTCAATACTATGGCAAACACACTACACTACTACCAGCTCCAGCATGCTGGGACAGGAATATTTTTGTATCCACGCGCCTCAGAAAAGTTCGGTGACGTTTCACAAAAGGCAGCCAATGGGTGCTCGTCTTCTATTAGGACAATGAAAACCCTCCGTCCAATAGGAGGAGCTCCAGGCCGGGTGCTGGCCAATGGCGTGAGAGCTCCGCCGAGAGTAATGTTAGAGAGCTGAGGACTGAAGACACTGCGTATCGCCCGTGTTTCCTCACACACAGCCATTGCAGAGCATTGAGATCCAGCAATAGTCCGTTGGTAAGTATCACACACGGAAATTTTAAGTGTTCGTAATGATGATAATGACGATAACATGTAAAAATATCGTACTCATGTGTTCGCTATGATCGACTACGAGGCCTCTTAAAGCTCGAAAATGATTTTTATTGCGGTGAAACGTGAAAAAAAACACAAAAAAATAACCAGTTCTAAGCAGGTAACGTTACCCAGCCTGGGAGTGTAGACCAGACGCTCTTTAAAAAAAAGGACGAAATGAATATTATCCTTGACTAAAATCGACGAAAACTGTCGATTTTGTTGAATACAAATAATTTTGTATATTACTGTCGTATCGTTTTAACAAAATGGAGACGAAGCCAACGGTGGATATCGCTTAAGAATTGAGAAATGTCTAGCGGACGACACGGTTAACGACAATGGTAGAAGACCTAGCCATTGCAGTGCATTGCGAAGATGAACGCCTGTCAAGTGAAGACTGAGAAGCGTGCGGGTTTTTTTTATCCAAACATCAACAAATTTCAAAAACATAAGAAAAAGAAAGACCGGCTCTAAACATACGCGGTCATGCGCTTTGTTTGCTAAAATTCACCGGAGGAGATGGTGAAAAAATTACCTCGCGAGCTGCGCTTTTTACTGTAATGGCTGACTGTATTCGCATTGGAGGCAGAGCAGCGAGGCTAGTGACAGAGAGGCGCAGTTCAGCTCAACTTTTTCCAACCGTGTTTTCTCGCGAAACAAACCGGCAACTGTAAAATGTAACGACGGTAAATTTAAGATCAACCTTTCGTCGTTCCAACGACGCCATTGCGGTATTTTTCCGACGCTTTTAAGCCGTTTAAATCGTGGGTTGAAACGAAGCGGTTTTCCGCGGTCGCTCTGCCCTCTATTGCATTGGCGCTGACACAAAGAGAAGGAGCCATATTCTCCATGTTAGTGGATGAAGACGAGCGGCCATTAGGAGCTCATAGAAACCAAGGCAGTAGCCCCGCTCATAGACACAGTGCAGACCCAATGTATTACTATACAAACCGGCTAGTGCAATGGGAATCCATCGGGGGAAATATTTTGTCAAGATCGCCGGCTTTCCAGACATATTTCTCGCGTTGCAAAGCGAACTGAAGGGCGGGAGGAGACATTTGAGGGGGACTTTCTTTCATGAAGAAGGCATTCTCACAAAATGGAAGAAGAAATATTGCCGTCGTTGTTGACCTCCTTTTCCACAACGAAAGCCTATGCGCCATTACTACACTTCGGTCGACACAGCTGAACTGGGAGTTTACAGTAGCGTTTAACGGGTATACAGGAGAATTTAAGCAGTTTTAAACACATTGACAAGACCAGCAGAATTATTTACAGAATAAGAGAATATGAAGACTGAAGAAGAAGATTGTCAGCTGACATTTTTTAACAGTTTGAAGTGTTGTATTTTCAATAAATACGCAAATTGTGCAATTTGTGTCTCTTTTTGTGTCAAAGTTTAATATGTTTGATAAAACACGAACATGGATGAAACAAGGGGATTTCCAGAATACCTATTGTTATTGCAGATGAGATTTAAGGATATAAATGTATTTATATATAGATCCAGGTCCACTGTTGACGTCCCACGGAGGGCTACGGTTAAATGCAGTTACACTTGGGGGAACTTTTTGCAATTTATTGTGAAAATCTATCGCTTCATTTGAAGACAATACATCTATTTATGGGTGTTTTGTGTTTTTTCCTTCTCTTTAATCCGTAGCGATGTATTGAACCAGTTTTTAAGAGTGGACCACTCTGAGCCACCGCTCAGACTGCATCAATATTTAAAGTCATTTTGGTCGCGTTCGTGTGTACCGGACCGCACCGGTTCAGCTGTTTCAGCGGCTCCTTAACTTCGTCCCGTTTGACAGCAAGAGGGCGGGTCACTGAAGTAGCGCCATCAACACTAGTGGGAAGAAATCAAAGATGTTCACATTGTAGAACACCAGTAATATGGTAGATGGTACAACTTGCCTGCTATATAGAATTATGGTATTAAAATATAATTTATAAAAACGTACTTTTTCCCATATAACATATTTTATTTTTTAGGTTTTAAGGATATATAAGTTGCTAAACGAAACGTTTTATTAATTTTTTTTAATATAGATACTGCCGTCAAGATGGTGAGAGAGCCAGGAAAGCCGAGGGGCAAGATGTCCTCCTATGCATATTTTGTCCAGACCTGTCGGGAGGAGCACAAGAAGAAACACCCTGAGGCTTCTGTTAACTTTTCGGAGTTCTCCAAGAAGTGCTCCGAGCGATGGAAGGTAGGCTTGATGGTGATCTAATGGGCTAAGTAGTCAGTTGCTGAAATTCCAAGTTTCATTCTTGGGAATTGACTAATATGCCACTTTTAAGTGGTGTACAATAAGATAATTCGAGTTCAGGATGTTTGATCATTTTACAGGGCTTGATTAGTTGTACATAAAGATATTGCACCCCCTTATTATTGCAGAAGGAATACCCTGAATACTGTTCAAAGGGTGTTCCCACAGAGAGTACAGTCAGCATGTTACTGGTCTTTTTTTCTCCAGCCCATGACTCTTAAGGAGAAAGGCAAGTTTGAGGACCTGGCCAAGCAGGACAAGGTCCGCTATGAGAGGGAGATGATGAGCTACGTTCCACCCAGGGGATCCAGGACTAAGAAGTTCAAGGACCCGAATGCTCCCAAGAGACCCCCGTAAGTACTACAAATAAAGTCTGAATCGTGAGCAGTTGACTTATGTTGTAAAGACACAATATGAAGCATTGTTATACTGTGTAAATGACGAGCCCACTCTTCTTCTTTTCAGATCTGCCTTCTTCGTCTTTTGCGCGGAGTATCGCCCTAAGGTGAAAGGCGAGACCCCTGGTCTGACCATTGGAGATGTTGCCAAGAGGCTGGGCGAGATGTGGAACGGCACCGCTTCAGAGGACAAGAAGCCCTTTGAGAAGAAGGCGGCTAAACTGAAGGAGAAGTATGAGATTGTAAGGACATCGGTTGTATTGATACATTTTTACAAAAGATAATTCACGTTGTGTCGCTCTGCCTTGAGCGCTTTGATTACAAATGGCCGCATGAGTTCAATATCTTGCCTTCTCTCCGTCGCAGGATGTCGCAGCGTACCGCGCTAAGACCAAACCAGGCGCCGGCGGGGCAGCGGCAGCATCAAAAGCCCCGGCCAAGGTAGAGAAGAAGGTGGAAAATGATGATGACGACGACGAGGACGACGATTTTGATGACGACGATGACTAGTAGATGGCGGGTGACAGATGTAGTGGTCATGTTCTTGTTCATAAAGCATTTAAACCCCCTTGTACACACTTCACGTACTGAAAGAAAATATGTTAGTATCCAAGGGGTAGGAAAAAAGCAACAAAAAAGGCTGTGTGTCAGTTGTTTTTATGCTGTACAGTTTTTGTTTTTTTCTCCTTTTTGTAGAGTTGACACTACACAAGTAGCGTGTCTGTATCTTTCTGCCAGTCTCATTTTTTCAGTGATAGTTCCTAGACCACTATTCTGCCTGGTACAGTGTAAAGGGGTGGGCTTGCAGTATTTAGCCTAGTTTGAGGTGCACAGCACATAAAAAAACAGTCTGACTTAGATCTGAGTGTTCTTCTTTTTCCTTTTCCTGTGTTTTTATTTTAAATGACATGTTATCAAAATTGACGTATCACAGTTGTTTTACTGATCTTTATGTACCACTGTAATCGCAAGAATAAGAAAAAAAACAGCTTGTTTGTTGTTGGAATTTAAATTGCTTCTGTCAATAAACTTTTTTTTTTTAAATAAATATGTTTGTATTGTGTGTGTGTGTGTGTGTGTGGGGGGGGGGGGGAGAGGGTGTCTTATAAGGTCTTGCTCATGTTTCCTCCCCAAAATGAAATGTCTTGATGAGAGCAGACTCATTTAAATGAAGATTAATACACAATTCTCCTGCGTAAGCACTAACATGCCTGGTGTGTAACGGTATCAAAACACCCGTTTTCTACACTGGAATATCAGCATTGCCAATCTGAATGCAAACCATTGAACACAATTGATTAATATCAAACAAGTCTTTGCAACTGATAACAATCCTCCGTAAGACAGAAGAATAATGACCCATTTCTGGAGGGGAGTCTTATGTTAACTTGCTTAGCCGTCTACTCTGTAAAGAAAAATTGAGAAGACATAATGATGCTAGGAGACAATTGAATACGACTGATAAGCTGTGCCTATGACGTATGACTCCTCGCCAGAACACTATCGTGTGCTTTAGCCTGCTGAGGATGCAAACGAGCAGTACGGTATGGAAGCTCCTTGGCCTGCTGGAGGTACACTAAAAGTTCAAGCATGATCGCTCTGCATGTCTACATGCATCACTGACTGATACTGTTTTATTTAGATCCAGCTGCTTCATCTGTCACGTACTCCTATCTAGGGTATAAAAAAAGGACCATTTATATAAGACGGATTATGTGCTTTGAAAAAACAGACATAAGAATATGGTTGTGTACAAACCACCGCAGTCCTTACCTAAAAGGCACACACTCACGTACTGTACATTGTGGTGTCAACAACCCCCCCTCTCCATGGGGGAGAGCTTATACAGACAAGGGTTACCAACCCTCAGCCTGAGCATAGAAATGAGCTGAGCGGCACAGACATGTCTCGGCTCTGTGGTGTAAACTAAAAAGGATGCGTCTTCTTCTGTGCTGCATATCTGCTCAGTCGGAGCACCAATATCTGCCTTGGCCCACTCACTGAGCCTTGGTATACGAGGTAGACTAGAGGACAGGCAGACACAGGGCAGCAGCTGACCTCTGCACTGCTCTGACAAAAGCCCAGCCGGTCCCTGAAGGTGACATAGCCTCTTGCTATCCCTGAGCATTCCTCACACTCACTGATGATGCTTGCTTTCCCCTGTTCAAATGTGAATCCAGCGGATGGTGACAGACAGCCATGGTGAAATAACCTAACCCCCCCCCCCCCTAATCTTGAGTCACATCATGGATGTGTTGTCTACATGTGAAAAACAGGAAAGCTGCGCGGAAAACTCACTGGAGGCAAACGTGTACAATTACCAAACATGTGACAACTGCAAGCTGCTGCCACTGCTGATTATTGTTTCCCCACTGTTACTGTGTGCACTGTGCAGACAGGCCTGCCTACAGCCACAACAGATTGAGGGAGGCAGTTATATTGGTGAATGTTTACACTCACACCCACTGACTTGGCCAACAGATTCCATGCAGCAGAGGATCAGGCAGGGGAAAAAAGGGGGAACTATGCTGGAACAGTTGCAGCGCCTCGTGGCTGCTCTCAGCTGTTGATCAGTGTCTGTGTAGGCCTGTGCAGGCCAGAAGTATAGCAAGGTTAGCTACACAGCGCCACTGCCGGCTCCAAAGCCTGTTAATCCCAGCCACCTGGTGCCCACTGCGCTCACTGCGTTCAATCAGCGGTCTCCGGTGACACCTAGTGGTCGCATTGCTGCAACTGCATCAACACTGGTGTTGCAATCCATCATCAGGGGTGAGATCAGAGGTGTTTACAAATCGCAGCCAATTTTCAATCCACATTTTGACTTGAACGGTAGGTTAATAATCGGTCGTCAGTGGAAGAAGGATTGAGGTTTCTTTCTTAAACATAGTAGGGATTACTGGCACAACTTCCAAGGTAATTTGTTCTGTATGTAACAAGTGATGCTGGACTTTTGACCTCTTCATCCAAAAGAAGCAACACTCTACGATAAAAATAACCAATTATACCAAAGTAAAGAACATCATGTACATCAACATTGTACATGTACAGCACTTGAGTAAATGTACTTTATTTATTTATTTAAAATAAAGTATAGTTAAGAAACACAAATATATTTCAGAAACATCAACCAGAGACAGTCATTTCTGTCACATCAGTCATTTCTCCGTGTTAGTCACACATTTTATATCTTTTGTTTTCAACTGTTCCATAAATTGACCCTTTCACTGTCACACACTTATTTTTCCCCATTTGTCCTCATCATCTCATACATATGTTTTTTCATATAATACATATCATTTTAAAAATAATTTATGAAACTGCACAAATGTGAAAGTACTCACTGTATTAAGTAAAACATTGCAAAAACTATACATAAAAATAACTTTTCTAAATGACCACATCTGTGGCGACCTTGTCTGCCGGTTGGTTTGGCTGCTCTCCTTGCAGGTGTTGGAGGTGGGTGTGGCAGAGGGTCGTCAGCAGAGTGGAAACACCTGAGGCCAAGTATTCATTTTTTCCAATTGTGCTCTGCCACATTCTCTAGTGAGCACCCACCCTAAAGCATTCCTGCCTATCTGAACCCCTGCTCCTGGATTGATTGATGTAATCTGCTTTGTCTTAAATTAAAAATACATTTAACCTACAGTGCCAAATAACCTTTCCTTTATTTCATCTTTTGTTGCTTTTATTGTTCTGTTTAGTTTGCACTGTCTTGTTGTCTGATGTCGATGATTGCTTCCTCCCTCCTCTCTCTCTCTATATATATATATATATATATATATATATATATATATATATATATATTATATTACATATATATATATAATATATATATAATATATATTATATATATTATATATATATATAATATTATATATATATATATTATATATATATATATAATATATATAGTATATATATATATATATATTATATATATATATATATTATAATATATATGCATAAATCCCGTGTAAGATCCCAGTTAACTGATGGACACCTCAGATCTGTTCTGAGAATTGCCACAACCAAACTGACACCAAACGTTGACGCACTGGTTCAAAAGGGTGATCAACAACACTGTTCCCACTGAAATTAAATGCAAGTTACTTTTTAGGTCATGGCTTTTACTTGTAATTTATATTCGTTCACACAAACACTCCATTCATCTGCTACTGGCCCGGCCCGTCTGTCAAATTTTAAAACTCAATGTGGCCCCCGAGCCAAAAAGTTTGCCCACCCCTGGTCTATAGGGAGCCACTTGAGCTGTCTGAGTCTCTTACTGGGTTATTTGGGTCAATTTGAATGATTGGACTGCAATTTGCTGCTCTGCTTCCTTTTTCCTTTACCCATCTAATCTTTTATGTTTCTTTTTTCCATTTCCATTTGTCTTCTAATGATTTTGAAATATTTTGCTTGTGACAGTCTAACATTTTTTTTTTCCAATTACTAATTGCGAAGTTTAGGTTCCCTTCTTGATTAGTTGATGCAGCCTGTGGCTCTATTATTAGAAAATGTTATTTTATGTTGAGAAGTTGCCCGACAAAGGTCCATGACTGACATGGAATGCAACTTTTTATTTCGCATACGATTTTTTTCTGTTCCCACATGTGGGAAAATGTACATTAGACAAAACTTAGTTTGCCTCCAGGTGAGTGATTTGTTACTAAAATGCACAAAGGCTCAGTTTGTAAGAGCAGAGCCTTGAAGTCTGAGACAAGACCAAGGCACTGTGATGATCAGTCACCCCCTGAGAAACCAGACCGAATGATAGTCATTTCTGCTCAATAGCAAATCTGTGGAAAATAACCGCTTTTCTCAACCGGCATTATTTACAGCCAGGAGTCTGCAGCCAGCATAAGAAGCCCATCATAACCCCGAGTCTGAGGTTGTGTTCACTGAAGTGAGCATATCAAGCCTCTGCAGAAGACTGGCTGAATGCTTTGATTAATTGCTTTTTTTCTGGATAAGAGAAGAGACATCCCATAAGGATTGTGATTCAGTGAGTTTTTTTTTCTTATCTTTTTCTTTTCTATTGAACGTTCTTGTTATAACTTGTTTTATTTAATACTGATGTGTGCATGCATGTGTGTAGGACCATTGTAAATCAAAATCAAATTTGTTGTGTTGACAGTATATTTTTAAGGTGTGAAGTGGGTTGGAAATTTATATTTTACACAAAGAGCATGCCTGCAAACTGACGAAGGCGAAGAAAATGTGAAATATGTATTTTTTTTAACCAATAACATTGAATATTTGCAAACTTTTAATGCGCTGTCAAATTTTAGCTTGGTAGTTATTCACCTGATGTCAGTTTGGTCATTCATTTAAAAAAGTAGACTTACAGTATATATTTACTTTACTTATTCTAAGTGTTGTATATATGAGTAAACAGGATATCAGGATGTGACTCAATGGAAGCCCAACACAAAAGCACACATATTTAACTTAAGGTCTATTTCGACTTCTGTTTCCTGTAAATCTACTGGCACAATCATACTATTGAGACCACGCCTCTACTGGGGGGCAACACCCTGGAAATGATTCATGTCATACTTTAAAAATCTGTTCTCCAAAGATCATACATGTATTATGTAAGGATGTTAAGGTTAGGGTAAACGTTAGAATTAGGCTGGTATAGAGCCTATGGTTAAGGTAAGTCTCCAGGAAATGAATGTAAGTCGAACTAATGTGCCCAAAAGTCATGAAAACATTGTGTGTGTGTGTGTGTGTGTGTGTGTGTGTGTGTGTGTGTGTGTGTGTGTGTGTGCCATAAATATCTCCAATTAAGAAAGCATTTTAGTCGTTACTGCTGGCTGCTTCTGAAAGTCAACGTGATTCAAAGTGAGGGACCAATCAGGAGCATTTTCTGAGTACCAGCCTCCCTCTGCACCAATCACGTGAGGGCTGACTTCCTCAGGCCTGGAGCAGGAGGGTCCACTTTTTATTTTTTATTTGACAGTGTCTTGCATGAGGAATTATTTCTTTATAGCGTGAACATGCTGATCTGATTGAAGCAGCGTTTTGAAGATGGTTTGCACCATTTCTCACTCACTGCCTAAAAGGTGAACCCAGCCTGCAGTGTGCAGTTATGAGGGACAGGAGGCAACAAGCTCAGAGCAACATCTTTACAGTGAACATATAATTATAGGTGGTAACACGTAAAGACTGGATGAATAAAGAACTGGGAAAACCTGTCTCCTGTAATTTAAGGCAAAATAACAGTGCCCTGCAGATTTACATTTGAATGACTCAGCTTTCCATAATAAGAACGGAGGTGTTCCGTGTTTGTGGCACAAGCATTTGACAGCTCTCAATGGTTGTGCTCCACCAACTTCATGTACAACGTGGACAAGCCTTCTTGTTGTCCGACGTCCTCAAACAATGAAACCCATGGATTTGAAAATGAGGCTGTTCACATCTTTCAGAGTTGAAACGCATGAAGCACCAATTGAAAGTACAGCTACAAAGACAGAGTTGAGCCAGCAAACTAAGCATAACTGCTGTTAACAACCTACAGTCCTCTGCTGGCTTTAAATGTTGAAAAATACCAATAATTCAGGAAAGATGTGGAGGCATTGTAAGGTTGAAATGAAGTTTCTAACAACATACATGAATAGAGAAGTCCTTTTTTTTTTACATAACTCATATCTTGCCTTTTTTGATTGTCAGTTTTAGGGTTGTTTGTTTTTATATTTTTCTGAACATCTAATGGGAATTGCTGCTCCTCTACACATGAACACACTTTTTTTGCCTTTATTTGACCGTACAGCTGAAACACTTTTAATCAGGCCTAAAATGTTCGATGAAAAGTAAACAACACTGTGTCCTTTATCTACAAATCCTGATTCACTTATAATTCATTTTTTCAAGATCATTGCTGTCAATATTATTTCTACGTATACTATGTGTCTTTGACTATAATGGAGGAAAGAGCTTGAAAGTTCATTTAAAACTCAAGTTTATTTTCATTGTTCAGTGTGAAATATCACATTATGAATAATCTTTCAAAAAAATCCACATTGCTTTTTAAAAAACAATACGGTACATGGGACATTTTTGTCCAGCGTGAGCTCTTGTCTGTAACTATAGCCAACTAGCTGGCTTTACTGTTTTCCCAAAACAACAAAGAAACATGAAATGCATCATTTATGTGTGCCAAAAGGAAACATTTGAAATGAACACCAAAAGGAAAGTTTTCATTAAGTAGATCTTTTTAGTCATCTTTTTTTCTTTCACATGAACGCACGCAGCATCAAAGTGCATTTAAAATAAATGTTTGTTCCCCGATACTGTTGTACAACCTGTTTCTCCACTGGGTGATGCTGTTATAAAGGACAAGGCTACCTAGAGTTTACCTACGTCCTACTTATCATGGTCACAGCCTTTCTGTGAATTCTACAACCACCTCAGAGCATTGTAAAAGGGCTCACTCATATTATGTAAATATTCAGTCAGAAGCAGCGGATAATACATACAGAAATGTTTTCGTCACTTGTATTTGTTTCCACAATTATGTCCTTCAACCGGTGTAACAATTCAGCGTACTTAATCACTTCATCGGCTTCGCAAAAGGTGCAGAAAGTTTAACAAAGAAGGTTTCTCAGTGGGAGACGAGTCAAGTCAAGAGGCAGGTGCATCTATGCCTGTGTGTGAATGGGAAAGACAGCGCTAGAGCGCGTGTGTGCATGTTCTTCAGCTTTTAAGCGGACAAAGCGTTGCAGAAGCTTGAGTAGGAGGCTATACAATTGTTGAGTTCTTGTGAAATCAGATTTGTCATGCTGCACTCATGGTTGCATGTCATGAGTCATCTTGCGCCTCTTCTATATGTGTGTGTGTGTCTTTTGTATGAGACTGTATTGGTGTTTTGGCAGTGAATGTAGTGATGTATGTGCTTGTTATTTATATATGGTTGTGTGAACTATGTGTGCACATGTATGTTGACTTGTAGCCGGTACACAGGAGACAGAAGTGTGTAGTGTAGGCTATTGACGCAGAAAAAGAAAGACAAAGAGAGTGACGAACACCACGTGGAACAACAGTATTGAAAAATACACCCCAATACAGAATTGACATACAAATGAGTGACAGAGTTGTCACCATTCATGGAATAAAGGTGATCACTCTGACTGTTGACAGTGGCCATTCTCTTTAAGTGGACAATTGGACGCTACCATGTCAGGAAAAACTTTGTGTTTAGTGCTAATCATCAAATGTTAGCATGCTGACAGGCTAAACCAAGATGGCGAACATGGTAATTATCATACCTGCGTGTTAGCATGCTGACATTAGCCTTTAGCTCTTTATGTACAGGCTATCGTACAGCCTCACAGAGCCGCTAGCATCACTTTAGACTCTTAACCTTATCAAAGATGTGTCAACCATCCAGGGGAAAAGAACGAAGGACAATCTAAAATAAATTAAAATGAAACACTGTGAGGTATGAATGTACAAGCTCATTCTTTATGTTTAAAAATAGACAGTATGTGGTCCTGACTCGGGACACAGATATTCTTCTCATCAAATTGTTAAGTTAAGCTAGAAGTTGGCACGATAAAACATCTAATAAAACATGAATTGCTTCCAGGATCAAATGCATCCATCCGTGTGCTTCAAATCTGTCAAAGGAGCAAACAAATAATAATATTTACTGACAGGGTGTTATTTGTGTAGGTGTTCAAGCTGACATTTGATGATACACACTGTGAATATAATATGGGTGCTGTGATTAGCACTGACAACTGGAGAGCAGATTGGAAACATTGGAAAAAACAAGAAATGTGTTCTTAACAGTAGTGTTAAACATCCGTTTATTGATCCCTTATCAATACCTTTGGTCTGTTATATTCTCCACTGAGTCGCTCCAGCAGTTTGTATTCTGTGTGTGTTGCCGTTTCATCATACAGCCAAACAAATCAAGCTTGAGATGGAACTGAAATGTTAAAGGAGTCGCTCAGTATTGTCTTAATTCAATATTGAGAGAAGAACCATCAATGATTACATTCGCTGAAAGATGTGGAGGAGGAAAAGGAGGGAGGGGAAACAGGATGTGAATAAAACACAAACAAAAAAAACAAGTATGAGTGGAACTAGCTTTGCTGCCTCAATGTGTGGAGCATGTTGAGACTGGAAAGGCTGAGTAAGGCTATCAGGTTATCAAGACAAACGTGCAGCTCCTTCCAACTTCTCCAGGCAACAAGTATCACTTCTACCAAAACAATATATTAATGCAACTTTAAATAGTAAGACCACTTGCAGACCAACTCAAGTGTGTAAGAAAACAGAGTGGAGCCACTCTTGACACTCTCACACTTTACATTGTTTTGCAGTGTGATTGAAAGACAAAGTTCATGTCATAATGATAACTGAATTGTAAAATCCTGTTTGTTATGCAGCCTTTTGGTGTCTGATAAGCCTTTGAACTTTGAACTATTCCTCAAACCTGGATCATGTGTTTCTGTTTCACCACCACATGAAACAACAAGCTGGCTTTTTCAAATGTTTTTTTTTTAACACAGGGCTGTTTCATTTGACCTCTCTAGTGGAACATTTGAACGTCTGTTGTATCTCTGAGCACAACCAGCATCTGTTAGGTTGTTAAAGATGCAGTAAAGGATTTTGTTGTCGCAGCCCAGGGAAACCCAACTTTCCTCCAAGTTCACTGGTGGTGTTTGGAAACTTAACACTGTTCACAGTTTAGTTTTAAACCCTCCAAAGTGAGCTGGGAGGAAGATTGAGGAAAATTCACAAAACTCTCACAAATTCAAAGCGTGTACTTTGAAAAGGGGTATTATCAGTAAATATGTGCCTGTGGGTTTCAGACTCTTATAAGACTTTTGGATGCAGAATTGTGGCACATTCATTAATGCTAAAATCATCATGCTGATTATAATGTACAACTGGATTGGCTATGAGTGAAAAGCCATTATTAAGACACACTGGCAACGTAGTTTCATTATAGGGGTGGATACAATGACATGCACACCTTTACAATGCCATTACTTTACATATTCCTTTCGTGAATCTTATAATTCACTTGATGTACTTTGTAAAGTAATATAATTCAGCCCAGTATCATGGCAGATCATAAAGTAGTCACGACATGCAATCTATTGGTATCGTGTACATCGCTGAGGATGAAACAATGCCAGTGGAAAGTCAATAAGAATCCTTTTGTTGTGGTGGACACACAAATGAAATGCTTCCATGTGACTTTTCAACAATCAGAGCAAGTGACGTAGTATTAAATATCGACAAAGACCACTTATGGTGGGAAGGTACAGTAGGTCCAACAAACACTGTACTTTCAACCACGAGACCGGTGTTTGACATTACATGTCCCAACGTTCGTGACGTTTTTCCTAAAACTAAGTGGTTTTGTTGCACAAACCTAACTGTACAGTTTAAGCCCAACCATGATGTCTTTTCTAAACCTAAGTGAGTGGTTTTGTTGCCTAAACCTTACTTTTGTTTTGTGACGTAATATCGTCCCGAAAAAGAAGTTGTTCCGTGGAACATGAAAAAAAGATGTGTCCCTGTACACAAAACCAAATAGATTGCATTTTTTATGAACATTTGACAAACTGTCATGAGACTGTGTTGTATAATTTACTGAAGGAAGGCATTGACGTGAATGCATAATGTCAAATAGTGTGTGCACCTTGTTCGAGTAACGTTCCAGGTCGTTCCTTTATCTGATTTACAGCTGATTTACAGCTGCTGAATCACTCTCGGCCATCGTTGCCCAATCAACCTTGTGTGTGTGTGTGTGTGTGTGTGTGTCCGTGAATGTGTGTGTTAGTGCACACAGAGACACATCCGCTCTTGATTTAAGCCAGTGAATTTCAGCTGATGGAAACCTAAGCAGGAAGTGAGGCGCCGACACACATACACACCCCTCCCCATAGACAACTCATTGAAGGGGATATACTATTACTCATCGTGAGAATAATGTTTGTGTCTATAAGTATTTCATATATTTTACATCACAGGTGTGTACGCTTTCGTGTGTTGTTGTTCAAAGTGTGGAATGCTGAATGGAACTTCCCTTGTGTCACCCCCTTCACATTTAGTTCTTGACACTGTTTGTGAGTCAAGCTTGGAGTTGTTTAGCCCTCTCTCTGTCTCTGTTTTCATTTTAAGCTTCTGTAATCACTGCCATGATCCGTGAATGTGAGAGTCTTGTTGTTTGTATCACAAGGTTACGTCACCAAAGGATAAACATTGAAGAGAACCAGCCACAGTCGATAGTGGCTGTTTTGTTTTGACCGCCGCTCATCTAATCACAGCTATTTTGTGACATGATAACTGCCTGACATCCACATAGCCCTAATGCCAGTGCTGATAACACCCGCCTCACCCTCTACTTTACCTGCCTAGTCACCATGACAGAGGGAGGAAAAAAAGGAAGAACAAAAGAGGGGGAGGTGAAGAAGGAAGTGGAGGCTGATTCCGGTACACAGAGGTTGGCACTGCCTGCGGCTTGCTCTAAAAATGTGCGCGTGCCAATAATATCTGACTGCAACGACCGACGTGAAAAGGGTTGAGACATTAATCACACCAATAAACACTATGTTTACGTCAAGTAGGCAGGGAGGGTGATAATAGTTACTTCAAATACATACAGGCTTGACGATGTCACAGTGGTAACTGGATTTTTCTTCTTCTGTTAACAGGTTAAGTGCCTTCCTGATGTCATATGCATTCTCCCAAAATCATGAATGGTTGTCTGTCTCTTTGTGTCAGCCCTGTGATAGTCTACCTGTCCTGGTGTATCCCTGCCTTCTCCCAATGTCTGCTGGGATCGGCTCCAGCTCCACACGACCCTGAACAGGATAAGCGGTTAAAGATAATGGATGGATGGTGCAAGCAGTGCAAGCATTTGTTGGATTTTATGATGTCATCACCAGCATGAATGTCAGTACAAAACTAGAAAATGCATTTCCTGCTGAAAATGCGTTGGAATGCTGAAAACTGAAATTAATTGCAAAAACATTGCTGAAAATAGATATCCAATTCAAAAACAATTGCAAAAAGCTTAATAATTCAAAAAGTTTAAAGATTACAAATATGAAAAGTCATATCACACCTCTCCTGAAAGAGCTGAACATTTTGATGTTCGAACGCTTTCTGTAGCTTAAAAGAATTCCAGCGGTAGTGATATTTGTTGGAGTAGTAGTAGAAGTTCTAGTTGTAGTCTAAGTATTATTAGCAGTGTAAGTATTAGTAGCATTTGAATAAGTACTCGTTGTAGCAGTAGTGATATTTGTAGTAGCAGTAGTAGTAGAAGTTGTAGTCGAAGTATTAGTAATTAGAAGAAGTAGTTGAAGTAGTAGTAGTGGTAGTAGTAGTAATACTAGAAATATAGAGGAGACATAATCATCATGTTTGACACATAAACAGAGGTTATTAAATGACAGGCTTCATCACAAGCAGTTCAGTTAGAATTCACTCTCTGGGGCTTTTATTTTGAAATGGGGTGTGTGTGTGTGTGTGGGGGGGGAGGTGGAGGAGGGGGGGAAAGACCTCTAAAGATCCCTAAGACCTGAATGACTGTATGAGAGACACAGAGAGAGAGAGAGGGAGAGGAGTGTATGTGCGCGTGTGTCTGTGAGTCTGTGTGTTTATCAACATCACTAATTGGCTCAATCGCGAACACCTGTGTGCCTGAAGCCATTTCATGGAGATAAAACAGGGAAACACCTCTCAAACAAATCATCAAAACTCCCATAACCGTAGCTCCTATTGCTCCGATATTAATAATTGAGAGGAAGAATGAGTTGAAGAACAGATCCTGTAAAAATGGTGTGTGTAGTGTAAAAAATGTTACTGAACTGGCGATCTAGAAATGTGGTACCGTGTTCTGTGGAAGATTGAAGCAAAATTTAAACATTGAACATTGAAACAATTAATTGTATATAATATCATTGAACAATGATAGAACATTGAAATTATATATGCGGCCACTATACAAGAAGGCTGCCATCCTGATGAAAACATTTACATCTGGGTTGAAAACATTAACCCTACCAACCAACCATCCAATCTTGTTCATCAGCAATAAACTTAGAACGTTTGGGTCTTCGTGGAACAAACTACAGTAAATAACAAGCCGCGCAACTTGCAAAAGCTGTAAGAGGCCATTTAGTTGGCTTGAAAGGGCACTTCAAATTTCCAAAAAACTCTCTTGCACACTTCTTGCTAGTGTGCCATTGTTTAAGATAGACACTTGAGTCTAATTCCCTACCCCTGCCATCGACTATAACGTTACCAAATGTGTATGCAAGTGAGGTGGCACCACAGTGATGTCGGCTTGTTTACTTCAGGTTACAACCCGTATTTGTCTTTATGTTAAAACAAGTTGAAGAATCTACAACTATGCTGGCAACTCTGTGATGCTGTAGCCTACGTAGAAGCAGCTTTAAGCTAAATGCTAACGTTGGCACGCAAACTACTCACAATGACAATGCTGATGTTTAGCAGGTGTAATGTTCACCATCTGAAATCTTGTTTGATAGCATGCTAATTAGCACTAAACACAAAGTGCCGCTGAGGCTGACGGGAAAGTCAGTTTGTTTTGCAGGTATGTAGTCATAAACCAAATGACTGGATACATTGAACTGTGACGGTGGCAAAAAAATGTTAGGGTGTTATAAAAGTTATGACAATTCATCCCGAGGGGGATATGAAAACAAATTTCATGACATTCCATCCAATAGAGAGAGACATGTCAATCACTTTACAGAAGAAATAGTCCCTATGAAAACTGGTCACAGCGAGGCATGTGAGTTATTCAAAAGAGTCTTGAGGGGTGACCAAAATAAGATGGCACACTTAAAACCCAAACTATCTCCGTGGTTATATACCACTCCAAGGAAAGTGAGATTTTGTTTATAATTTGGGTGACTTTACTTTTTCAGATTAAGACTGCCAGTGTTCCCGTCGTTGATCTCTCTCAGTCAGGGACTGACGGCCATGAGGGCCATGAGGCGAGCAGGAAGGGGACATAAAACTGTGGAGGGTAAATAATCTCTGGGAGAGCGGATCTGAATCGTCCTCCTAGTCGGGGGACGGGAAGCGTCCCGCTGGGTCTTTCGTCGCGTCACTGGTTTACACTACTAACCTTTGCGCTTGCTGCAAGATCTCAGAATAGCTGATGGCACTCGTGCATGTTAATAATCTGTGGGAAACATAGGGAGGCAGTGGCTGCAAGTACTGCTATGCTGAACATCAGTGTTTACGGACCAGTGGTAACCACCAAGTGTGTTGTGCACGCTGCCCTTCAAAGCCAAATAGCAGCGACTGTTTTGTAGTGACAGTGGAAACAGGAATAGATCAAAGTTCATCTTCTGCTCTGTCAGCGTCCAAGCTGATACTGTGTACCGGTTAAGCAACTTTAATCATGCCTTTTGACCTTTCAAACACAGAAAGTCCTTTTCATGACCGGTGTTCTCTACATGTGCTTCATGTGCACTACATGTCTGTGTGTGGTCCGAGCGACACAGCAGGTGCTCAGATGAAAATCTCAATGAGAACAGAGTAAAGAGGCTTAAAAGGATTACAGAGTTGTATTGTCTTTTCACAAAATGTAATGTTTATATTTGATCAGCAGACCTTAAAGAGAAGAACCGAGGGACTGTAGAGGTGACGTGGTGGCTCATATTACACAGACCTGCACTGTCGAGCAAGTGCAGGCAGGTACTGAGGAGGGAAACACACACACACACACACACAGTGTACAGATGCACACTGGAAGATATGAGATGGCAGCAAGTCAGATAATGATACACAAGCATTTATGTAAACATGACGTCAACTGCATGTAGCTACTGTTATGTTTTTGAACTCTAAAGATTTGTGTATATATTTAACACAACACTGAAGTTTTTAAGGAGTTACATTGCTGGAGCCTTGAAAGCAGGAAGAAGCAACATTTTAAGATTTAAGTTGAATTTTTGCTGAACTTTGAACCAAGATTATTTTTTATACAGTCCATTCATAATAGAACAAAAGTCCACGACTGAAAAGATGAGAGTCTAACACATTCATTCATGTATTTCACATTAATTATTCATGCAATCAAAATGAGCTTTTTCCTAAATGGGAACACAACTTTTGTTCCTAATTGGACAAGCCGTCCCCAATTAACTGTTCTAAACTAGTCTGAAATTTGTCATTGAGGACGGAAGGAACACACACACACACACACACACACACACACACACACACACACACACACACACACACACACACACACACACACCTCTTTGCCCAGATGTATATATACATATATATTTATATATGTGAACAAAAGGATATGTGTCTTTGTTTCAGAACTGAAACGATAAATCAATGAACTGATTAGTCGATCAACATAAAATGAATCAACAATTTCGATAACCAATTCATCATTTATCTCATTTATCAAGCTTCTCAAATGTGGCAATTTACTCTTAATTTCAGTTTTATATCATCGTATTGACTTCCTTTGGTTAAAGACTGTTGGTCAGACAAAACAAACAATTTAAAGCCGTCACCTTGTGAACATTTTTCAACATTGATCGTTGAAAATAATCAAGAGATGTTTTAATGACGATAATAGTCATTAGTTGCTGCTGTTGGGAACGTAAAGGAGCGTGTTTGGGTTATCAGCATTTAAGAAACTGAATTCTTGACATCAATAGAATTATTAATGTCAGTAACAATTATTAATGATTATTAATAACAACGGGGCACCACCCTGCGAACAGGGACCAATAACCAAACGATAAAACTAAGTCTCATAATTAGTGGTCACTCGTAATGTCAATAGTCTGACTGTTTGTCTAAACTGTTTTTGTCTAAACTGTTACTCTTGTAAAGCGGCCTTGGGTCCCCTGAAAGGCGCTATATAAATTAAAGTTATTATTATTATTATTATTAATAGTCGGGTACGAACTCAAGTTCGTACACAAGGCTACTACATACAGTTTCATTACGCACATATGCACAAGTAATCACAGACGACTGCTCCTTAAAGTATAACAGAGTTTATTAAATCAAAATAGTAAATGATCAAATCAATTAATATTGCAACCAATAAACATTATCATACAATTTTATATGCCTAATATCTAAAGAATGAATAAAATGGGTGAGGATGTATGTAATACAAGTATGTGTGTGTGTGTGTGTGTGTGTGGGTCTGTGTGTGAAAAGAAAAGGGGGATCTTAAACTACAGTCGAAAACTACAAAGATGGCGGGGTCGAGTGACGCAGACAAAAGGGAGGGGGAGGCTTCGCGAACTGACGACACTTGTGCACGATAGTCGCGTTTCCACACTTCACTCACAGAATCGATTCAAGGAAATAGAGCAAGAAACAAAATGAAATCAAATAATCCCCAAATAAACAGATCTCTATCGCTGCGGTGAGATGAGCGTTTATGTTTCTTATCACATCTCTCAAGTAATAATACACCAACTCTGAATCTACCAGTAGCGACGGGTCTAATGCAGACAGTTACAACAGTTGAATACACAAGCGGGGCTTCGGGTCCGCGATGGATTACGCAATACCTTGATATCGCGCAACAGTAACTTCTCACAACAAAATAGGGGAATATCAACACAAAAATGAAATGACCTGAATTAAACTTAAGTTAATTTAAGCTCAGCTATGCCCAGATACCATGAACCTTACTTTTAGATGCTTCGTAGCAAGGGAAAAGTGTTCGTGGGGAAGTTGTCCTTTTTCCTCGTCAGGAAGGGAAGGGGGGGGGGGGCTGCTTGCTGGTCGGCGTCGCTGGTGAGCGGCTGCGGTTTCGTTGTGGCGTGGCTCTGGAGCACACGCAGGCGTGATCTATCCTCGCTGCAAGGAGGATGATTTAACTTCGGCTGAAACGGCGTGGTCCGTGCGTCTCCCGGTAATCATCGGTCAGGAGAGGATTAGACGTCTTCCTGCCGGAGTGTGCACACAAAAAGGGAACGCGGAGACGGGTCTCGTTGGAGGGACTCGTCTCGGCGGGGTAAGGGGCCTTACTCAGAGTGTCTGTTTCGTCCAGCGAAATGGCTCGTGACCTGTCAGGGTTTGATGAGGGAAGAAGGCCTTTGCTTCCTCGTGGCCAGCGTCGCTAGCGCGGCGCTGGATGGGGGAAAGCTGAATCTTCTGTAGCCGGGACGGAGGTCCGGGGTGAAGAGAGCGTTTGTGTGCTCCCTAGCTCGACTGAGGTCGAAGGGAAAAAGCGTTGAGATGTGAGTTGCCGGCAGTTTTGTAGAACAGTGGTTGAACCACAGGGGTCCTGGTGCTGTCTTGGCTCTCGGCCAATGAGATTGCGGCAGTGCATTCAGGTGACTTCAGGAACCATAGTTTTGGGGGGGGGGGGGGGAATTCACACCCTAATGTGAAATTCCTTCAGAGGAGGTTTGCTCTCATCAAACCACAATCAGGATGAAACCTTTGCTTGCAAAAGGGAAGGCCTGATTCTCTTTGTTCACAGCGCATGTTGTAGCCACCTGGTCAGACCCCAACACTGCCCTATTTGGCAGCCGGAAATCATACAATTCCCTTAATTTTGAAAACACAGCTAACAAAAACAGATTCACACCTTGTGTGCGTGTGTTTGTGTGTGTGTTTGTGCAGGCATACTTATGCTTTTGTGTGTGTATGTGTGTGTGTGTTTGTGAGAGTGTGTGTCAGACTCACTACCCCCTCTCCACTCTCCCTTTATGGTGGGGAGATTAGGTAGTTAATCCTGTAGATCTCAGAGAAAAAAGACACTCCTGATGCCACAATGGATTTCACTCAGTCCACCAGAGAGTGGACAGACCTGCTGCCGATACCAATCTCGACCTCTGACGAAAACAGGGCCCGCACACACACACACACACACACACACACACACACACACACACACACACACACACACACACACACACGGCAGAGCACTTCACCAAGGACAGGTTATTATATTACATTATGTATTAGATGCATGCTATAAATAACATCACAACCATATTGAACTAATATTATGAAACGCACTCTTTATGATAATGCTTACTACTGTATTTAATCCATGTACTACTTACTGTATTGTATGAAATAAATGTAATACTTACGACATGTCTAATATATCCAGTAAAACCAGTAATTCACACCTAAAAGTCTCTCAGGCTGTTTAAAAAAGCCCATTGTTGTATTGTTTCAGCTCTGCAGGACATTCTTCACTTCCTATGACAGTACAAGCAGTCCTGGATACATATTTGCTTATTTATTGATTAAGTCATTACACAGGGGTGAACAGCCTTTCCCCCGTGTCTTATCCTCTAAGTAACTGATCACTTCCCATGGACCAACTGTCCATGACTGCAAATACAACTGTAAACAGTCCCCTTTGAGTGCTACTGTGAATCCCAGAAGACTCAAGTTGAAGGACATTGAATCCACATCTAGCAGTGCTGTTCTGCAGGGTCCTGATCTTTAACCTTTCCTGTTCCTGAGGGTTCTGATCTTTAACCTTTCCAGACATTAGACTTTAGAGTTTTCTGAGTGGTTAATAAAGTATCATGTTGTTATTTGTTAGAAAAGGCTTGATTAAGACTTTTCTACAGCCACAAAAAAGACAGTTAAAGATGAATTATTGTGTTTGGATGAGGTGTAGCATATAAACACTGCCAACAGTCTGTCATGAATTTCTTATTTCCCCAGTAAGGCATTGATTATCCCCACCCCTTCACCTCTCTGAGCCTCTTATTTTTATTTTTTTTATTTTTTTTTACAGCTGCTTGTTTCTCAGGGGTGTGTGTGTGCAGTCATTCCTCCAGCCTAAACGGCACTCTCTCCCACTCATGCTCCCACTACTTGCAGCACTCTCTTCCTTGTTCAACCACCCATCTGGGGACTGCCGCCATGTTCTTAAAGGGGCTGCATCAAGCAGCACGTTGAGAAACAATAAACCCGGATATAAAGTAATTCCGACTTCAAAATAAAACATGTTCTTAAAATGTAACATCGAAATACACCTTAAACACGATGCCTTCTATCAAGTGTATTGACCATGTTGTAATAAATAACATTTTCATTTCAAAATGTATTGTCTTTATGTTTTATGTTCATCAATAATAATGATTAAATAATACAATAATGTAGCACCGACAGGGCGACCCTGCATGCTCAAACTTTTGATAATGTAACTACATTTTGTTGCCAATATTTCTGTACCTTTACTTATGTAAAGAAAACTGAGGTAACGCTGCAGTCTGAGGCCTGCAGGACAGAAGAGGATTATAAGAGTGAGGGTGAGCAGACCAGTTTATTTAAAGAGAGTTGTAGGTACTTTCCTTTAAGCAAATGATCTGAATACTTCCTGGAGGCTGTCGGTCACATGCGAGCCAAATATTTTGTACTTTGCTTGTTCCGTTGAGAAAGAAAATGCTGATTTAAGATAATGTGATCATCTGAAGAACCTAACCGCTGAATATTCTAAATATTTTACTTTTGAGGATGCAGAGTTGGATGGATGCAGCTCCCATTTTACCCAACCTTACACCTCTTTTATTTATGTCCCCCCACTTTTAGAACAGTGCTATGGCGTAAGAGTATCAATGATACAGAAATCGACATAGAATATCGACTTTTCTGGTATTCTTTACCATTATTGGATGCATAAATATGTAGTTACAAGTAGGCCTACATGTAAGTATATGCCATTACATGTACCTACACAATATATTTTGTATATTGTCCATACTGTAAAGGTAATACATCTTAGCATATTCATTTCACACTGTTCATACTGTCCACACTGTATTTCTTAGGGTGTTCATATCTACCCATACGTTTTATTCTATACAGGCCGATTCTATTTATCCCATGCATAAGCTATCTGCTCTTTCCTGCTTTTTTGCACTTGTGGTCAGAAGGCATACTTGTACTATGTGCAGTAATACAATCAGCAAAAAGCTTTAAAAAAAGAAGAATGCGCATACTGCACAAGAAAGCTCAAAGCGGTTTTATTTTGTAATGAACAACCGGAAGTCCCACGTGTGTTTCCTTTGCTACACTGGCGTTAGTTTTGAGAGGCCGGCTGACAGCTGAACGTAAAGGTACAGCGACGCAGTAACATTAGGCTCACAACAATCACAACTAACTCCCGGTTTAAAGAGAAGGACCGACAGATTTCGCCGCGTGACGCGTCTTTCGCACCGACCGGCGGACGTGTTTAAGTTTATCAGAGGAACCGGTAACCTTGCGGATTTTTTTTGTTTGTTCCCTTTTCACCAAGAGAGAAAAACGATCCGTGTCCGGATGTGCCAGCAGTGTTGGGCTTTTTTCTCGCATGGCGTAGGCACCTTTTTCTAAAGCCGGATATTCTTGATGTTTGGTGGGTCGGAGGAGGCCCTCGGGTCCACAGTGTGTCCCTCTCACATTAACCAAACCTGCAGATGTCCCAATTTGTGTGGGAAATGATCAACGGGCGGATTGTCCAATAGAGAGGAAGAAAGCGTCGTAACACATCCCGACTAGAAAGTCACCGGGATTACGTGGTGTTTTTGTTTGCTGAACGAAACCCAAACAACAACAACAACGACGTTTGTTTGAGCTCTTACAAGCGAGACGAAAAGAGGAGATATTTGCTTCCTTGTCTCGTGTGACTCTGTGTGTGTGTGTGTGTGTGTGTGAGAGTGAAACCCTCCGAGGAGAACCTTCACGATGACGGGCAGCAGCACCCCAGCGGACATGGTGAGAGGATTTCACACTTAACCATTTACATCCATTCATTTCCTCAGAGGGTTGAGAGTGTTCTTCTAGTTTTATTTGAGAACATCGCTGTACACTACAGACCCAGTGTGACATTTTGTTTATGAACTACAATGTAACATCTTAGTGCAACTTGGAAAGGAAACTGGCATTTTAACTTTATTCTTATCAGTGTTTGTAAGTTTTCCTGTAGTTCCAGGTAGCCATTGGCTCCCATTGATTTCTCTATAGTAATAAACTGTATACGCACACTACCGACACATCTTCATGTTCTGTAATCTATCACAGTGAACACCAAGTCACATGACTCCAGACATTTAACTCCCGGATAGATGTGAAAGTTTCCACTGAATTGCATCAGGATGTTAACGGAAGTCTGACTAAATGAACGCAGACTTGATGTTCATTCGAGGTGAAGCGGTGACGTTATATAGTAATAAGTTGAACGAGGCGATTTATTGCCAGTTTTGATGACAAGTAGCCATTTATCAAGCAAGCGTCAGCTGGTTCCAGCTTTTCAAACGTGAGGATTTCCTGTTTTCTCTGTTTTATGGAGCTGTGTATCGAACACAATTGGTTGGTCGGTAAAACAAACAATTTGAAGATGTCAACCGGAGCTTTGGGATCATTTGTGTTTAAAAAATAATAATTTATGGACGAAATGAGTAACTGGAAAAGTAATCGTATCAGTAATAAAAGATAAAGTTAGTCGCTGATGCTCACTGCGATGGATTACAAAACAGTTCCAGTTGAGCAGAAGGCGAGGTGCTCTTCTGCCGGTCTGAAGTGCACAGTGACCGGTCATTTAATTGCCTACTACAACCCCATCATGTCCCACCTACTGATGTAGTGGTGCTTTTAAAGGAGGCTAAACTATGACCTTTCAGTCTGTGGTCACCATCAGGTGACTTTACCCCCCCCCCCCCTCCCAAAGACACCACCCTTTTATGACTTTATTCTAGATTACTGACTGTGTTATGAACTCTCATCATAAAGATCTATGTCAGCACCTCGTTGGGCGAGCTACTCAGCAAATTAAAAGCCGCGTGAAATGAGTTTAACAGGGCTCAGTCGCTCTCAGACGTGACATTTCACCCTCTTGTCTGTCATCTTCGCTCTAAGATTAATTCCGGCTCTATGTATAGAAAGGATAAACCACGCAATGTGGCCCTCCACGCAGAGATCAGCTAACCCAGCTCTGCCTGTACTCCTGCGTCCAAAGACTCTGATCCCCTGAAAAGCAGGTCCATGATGTCGTTGGGATAACACCGTGTGGAAGTTAGAGGTGAGCCGGCCTCTACGTACATGCGGTCCGGTCGAAGCTAAAGCATCTAAGTATAGCGCATCGCAAAGACTTTCAGTGGACTGGATTCCCTGGACTGGATTCCCTGACCTCTTATGACTGGTAGCTAAATAACAAAAGGTTTATAAAGTTGTTTGTGCCGTCACTATCTGTGTATGTGGGAGGCTTCGTATTTGGACCTTTAGTTGCAGTGTTATGGGTCAGTTTATCGTCCTTATGGTGTTTTTTCTTGTGTGTTATACGATAATCATTCAGAGAGGTTTGGTAGACGCCCTCCAGCCGCCCTGCTGAAGTGTCTTTGAGCAACAAGCTGACTCCCTGCCAGCTGGTTTATAGCTCAGCCGTTTGTCGGGGCATAAAGTTCAACGGCAAAGTAATAATATTTCCAACTGCCGACTCTCAAGCATTGTTTTAATACGGTGTATTTATTCCTTCAGGCTCATGTTATTAACATGCCTGCAGCAGAAACACAAAAGGTCAAGTTCTGCACACGAGTAAGACGTTTCAGGATTACTGCCAGTGGAAAATCTTCAGAGCGTGGCTGTTCTTCTGTGGCTTAGCTCAATCTATACATCAAACTAGCTCCGTCCCCGAGGAAATTTGGGGGAAATATCAGCTGTGTGCATTTAAACTCGTGCTATGTGGAAATCAGCAGCAGATGCACTCTTCGTTTTATTTCCCTCCATCAACTCTTGCTCTGTCTGGGGAATGAGCAAGTGTACACACACACACACACGCGCACACACACACACACACACACACTTATAAAGGCTGTGTAGAGTGGGAGCGAGTAGTAGGAGGAGATTGCCGGTGCCAAACATTGTGCGTGAATGAATCTGAGAGAAAGAGAAGGAACAGTCATGCCTCTTGAGAATGGAGGATGGGATAGGAAGAGTGAAGGATGGAGGGGAGGGGGGGGCTAATTGCCTCACTCCGGGTGGACCTCAGAAGTGCTGACAGGGGCTAGAAATGGTTCCCATGGCAACAGCGAGACGCTTTGATCTGAAAGTCTGGAGCGTGAGGAGATGGGTTGGTGTGTAACGACGAAGCTGAGACAAGAGAGTAGCACAGAAGCAGGAGAAGAATAAAAAAAATGTTCTTCATACATTAATATGAAGAACTTTTGGGTCAGAAAGGTCTTGTGTTGAGAATCCACGGAAACTTTTGGTCAATTAATTCATTACTTGCAACTATTTCAATGTAATATTGCCAAAAATGAAGTGGTTTCAAGCTTCTCAAATGTGGATAAACTGCTGGTCAGGAAAGCAAACCCAAGTCATTTGAAGATGTCTGCTTGAAATTGGAAACTCACAAGTTTTCTAAAATCAAATTTCCTTTTTCTAGCTTCAGAAACAAGAACTTGTCAGAACAAAGCGTCTTTGTTCTCATAACTGACGTATAAAACATGAGTTAATAACTTAACCATTAACGACGCCAAAGCCCAAAGTGGTAACTAAGTTACTCTGTGACTTCTCCTCCTGTTCGGAAGTGTTTACTTAAGTTGAACAGGCACACATCTGATCCTGAAATAAACACCGTTAGCACACGTACACACTCCTGCACACTCTGTGGGTAGTATTTATGAAACCCTGTCATTTGTGCAGTGGTGAGTACGTGTTGATCAGGAGGTACGATAGAATGAATTAACCCTTTAAATGCCTCCAATATTTCCGTTCTCAGACCCTCATCATTCCTTCATTTAGCCAAGCAGCACCTGCACCAGGTGGGGGGTCGGTGGGGTCAACTATTAATGTCGGGCAATGCTGCTGGTGTCCTTTGACGGAAACAATAATAATGAAGTTCGTATAACTTAAGCTAGAAAAAATATCGTGACTTTATTGGTTGTTATTTAGGGCTGCGACTAATGATTATTTTTAAACCTAGATAATCATTTCGTCTATAAAATAGTCAAAAATAATGACTAAAGCCCAAGGTGATGTCTTTTAAATGTCTTATTTTGACCGACAAAACAGTTGGTGAATAATAACAGAGAAATGAATGGATGTTTAACACACATTGATTGGCTGTGAGGCTGTGCTTTGTCTCTCTAAGAAGGATTGCAAAGCATTTCATATTTGCGGGTGACAGTTGCTGGTATTATCAAGCATTAGCATGTTGTCGATTGTGTAGAATCAATTTAATTGTATTGATGCACGTCTGCCACACCAACAGGAAGTCCTGTGGAGAACCTCTCATCCAGTGGTCGCTTACGTAACTGTTTGTCTGTGTATTGTTCGGTGTGGCATGTGCGTCCATGTGATGTCCTGTATGAGTAAGGACACCTGCTGTACATGCCTATTGTCTATGTGCCATCACGTATTTGATCTCGGTGGGTCTCAATGATGCAAGAAGAAAAGGCAGCCGGTGTTGGTAGAATATCTTGTGTAGGTATGTTACTATATTGCAAGGCTGCTGTATAACATACCTCATTTGCTGAAGTTCAGGTTTTATTATTGTGATGCAATATACTTCACTTACAGGCATTGACGGGTCTCAACTCGACTTGACATCGGATTAATAGCGATGTATGACGCACGCGTGACGCACAACAAGAGCGTTTTGTGAAGGATTTGTCAGATGATTCAGAAGATGCTGAATTCTGTGTTTTTACTACGAGGATGCTGCTACAGACCCAATTTCATTTATTTTCCTGTGTGTTCTCTTTGTGGCCATGTACTCCTCCAGTTGACACATATCTTCTGTTGAATAGAAGCCAATGGAAGTAAATTTGTTTTTTTTAATAAAAAAAGAGACACATTTCACCAGGCGAACTATAATAACCACCGAGATGACATCTTCAGGGTGAAGCTCGCTATTAGATTTCACTCGCGAGGCTTGAAAGTGCGACCGAATCTCCTTTTGTTGTGTTTGTATTTCTGATCCGCCCGGCTAGAAGACTGAATAGTTCTGTGAGTGACTCAGAGATTTCTAAGAAAAGAAACCGGTGCGTGTTGGGATAAGAGCTTATCCTGCTGGACCCCCCCCCCCCTTCCTTTCAGCAGTCACTGTTGGCAGGTATGGCTTTGCTCAGGCGGAGGAATGTGTTGAACTACTTCACTGTTTTTTTGGGGCTCCAGAGGTCCCTGGTTCAAGAGTAAACCTCTGGTCTACACTGTTGATTCCGGTCCCGATCTCTCGTGACAGTGAATGGGCACTTGTTCTATGCTGCATGACCTCATGCAGTTGAACATTAATATCCCAGAAGCAGACAAAGCCATGTAATGAGCACCAAATTCACAGCGCTAATAACTTCATTCCTGATCATTGGGTTTTTGCAGAAAAAACCTCAGGACAGAAGTAGAAGTGAGGACGCTCTTCAGATGTTGATGCCCAGTGTTACAGAGTCAGAGCACGACACAGACGAGTGGGTGCGAGTGCCGAAGTCCTGACTAGAGTCTGTGTGCCACTTCTGAAGTGTGCGTGTTTTGTTTATGCGCGTGCACATTTGCATGGAGCGGAAAAAAAGAAACCAGCCGAAGCACAACCGCTTCTTCCTGTTTAGTGTGACGTGTTCGCTGCTGGCTTTGCCCGTGGAGTAACACCCACGACACCAACTAGAGCTTTAAAGGTCCTCGCTTTACGCACAATGGCGTCGTGGCACTGTCCCATTGGGTCCCTTGTATCTGGTGTCTCTATCTGCTAATCTCTGTTAGTCTTACCAGACACCCAAAAGTGAAGGAAATTCTCTGACTTTTGTTTTGATTGATTATATTTTTCAAAATGCATCTCCAATATGATGCTGTTGAAAGCCTTGTCCACAATTCGGGATATAATTCTGGTGGCCAAATCTCAGAAACCACACCGAAGACATCGTGTTAGCTTATGGTCCTGACTCTCAAGTTAAACCAAATGAGCACAACAACAACTTCTTTTGTCAAAAGAAAAAAGGAGAAGATGAGCTCCTGCTTCCTCATACTGAAGAAATGACAGTCATAGGAAGCTGCGTGCTGGCGGAATTGAGAAACGGAAAAGGAGGAAGAGAAACTTGTGTTGAGGAGATGGGTCGCAGAGTGACACGCAGAGAGGAACACGGACGGCCGCACGAAAGCTCACTTCACTTTACTTGATGAAGTTCTGTCACTGAAAGCAACCGTGTGTTAATTTGCGTTTCTCATATCAACTGAGGCACTTGCGTGAAGCGAGACGTTTGCCACATCAGATCATTCATCAATGTGAACTAATGTGGCTCATTAATGGAGACCGGGAGTTCCTGGGTTATGTGTTCCGATTTTGGATAATGTGTTTCTAATGGGGGTCTTTCCATTCGCTGTCATTTTCCTGCATGCCATTTAAATAGATGTAAAACAAAAGCTCTCAAGTGCAAACACTGCATTTCCCCGTCCGTCTGAGTGCTGAGTAGAAGTAGAGTGCAAGTGTGCGGAGGAGAAATAAGCGATGGGGAGGGGTCGTGTTTGACTAGCTCACTAAAAGGAGCCTTTCAGCTGCACTGGAAACAATTTCCAGCCGAGGGACATTTATATTAAAGCTTCGCCTCTGCCAGCACAGTGTGTGTGTGTGTGTGTGTGTGTGTGTGTGTGTGTGTGTGTGTGTGTGTGTGTGTGTGTGTGTGTGTGTGTGTGTGTGTGTGTGTGTGTGTGTGTGTGTGCGTCTGGGCAGCTAGCTAACAAGAATAAACTCTCCCTCTTCCTGATACATTTCGGGACAGGCTGCCATTTATAAATGGGTCCCCGAATCCGTCCCAATATTCCAACGTCATGTGCCGGCGCAGTCAGACAGAGAATACGCACCGGGGGGGAATTAGAGGAGCAGTGTTGAGACTCTTTGGGTCCCAGACAGGGCAGCCATTAGCCACGGAGCAGTCATCCAAAGGTCAGGCCTCATCGGCTGGCTGTCCCGACGGGATCAGCTGGTCTCTAGACCGCGCACATATATGCCTTCAACCCAGACGTGTACTCTGTTGAGGCTGTTGATTTGAAAATTACCTTTGTATTCCCATCTCAGCAATGCGGAATATTTGACCCGTCTCTTCATGTTGTTTTAGCTACAGGGGCTGCAACTCATGAATATGTTCATAGCCAATTTATCTGTTTATTTTTGTGGTTTTTCTTCTAAATGTCAGGAAAAAAAGAACAAATCTCCACAATTTCCAGAGCACTGCTCAACGTCCTCAGGTTTGTCCAAGCAACAGTCCAAAACCTAAAGATATTGAATTTTGTGTGATTATAAAACGAACAAAAAGCAAGAAATCATGACATTTGAGGAGCTGCAGCCAGAACATGTTTGGCATTTTGCTTGCCATGAGGAATCCATTATTAAACTTGATGGGTGGTGTAGTATTGAGAGCCAGCCGCCGTGGCAACATGTTGGACAACCTGATTCCCAAGTAAACAAAGTTTGAATAATTAAAACTTAAGACCATAACATAAACCTCGAGGATCGTTTCATCATCCAGGAGGCTCGTGTCGTGAGGACAAACTTTCCAAATCCGAGGAAGGAACCAGCAGGTCCGCAGGCTTCCATCAACCATCTCCAGAGGTCGGCCTCCGGAAGCTTGTGTGTCACATTCACCGAGCGCTAACTAAACTAGAGCCTTAATCCTCAGCTGGTAATGTGAGCCAGCTTCAGTATCTAAGCTTTCAGAGGTTTGTGAGCAGTCTGTGTAGACACCAATAATCCTGCAAAATTCTTCATATGGTGATTATACCTAAACTTATTGCTTGTGTTAACCACTTTAAATCCTTTTTCTGCCACTTCAGTGTAAATATACTTCTTTTGCCAACCTTACACTAGATGTACACAGACAAACTCCTGTGTATTTGCTGCACACATCTTTGCATTTGTGAGCTGGAAATGGAAAGTGTGGAAGACGATTGTCAGGAAATGCTTTTGGCTCGTTGCTGAAACGTTGTCGTGATGTCAGAGGTAACAATAGGGAGATGTTAGCCTCTTTCATCTTTGTTATGGTATTGATACAGACACAAACAGAGATGTCGGTGGGAAATAGTCGCAGAAGAGTTGAAGATAGAAACGACAGCCAGAGACAGGAAGGTGTGTGTGTGTGTGTGCGAATGATCGAGAGAAAAGGCGAGCATAGAGAGAGGGTATATTTGGCCTTCATGCTGTCTTGCACAAATTTGTCATTGCATGTTTGATGCTATGGAGCACTCTGACTGTGAATATCGCTAATGATCCCAGCAGGGGTTTGGTGTGTGTGTGTGTGTGTGTCTGAGGCGATCTGAATGAGCTAGCAGTAATGAAGCATTGGACCTTGCACTAGAATGATCGAAGGCTTTTGTTCTTTTCTTTCTTGGTTTCTTGTAATGAGGAAGCAGTGGTTTATCTTTAGGGAACCAGCAGAGCTGTGACTCACAAAGAGGTCATCAGATATCGACCTATTGTTTAGCGTAATTACACATCCCTTGGTGGAGTGGCTTCTCTGTGCCAGAGATCTTTTGATCTTACATTCTGTAGTCGAAGGTGAGTGGGTTTGAAAAGCTTGGATGTTTTGTCACGAGTGTGAGGCACGTTTCAGCTAAGTTCAGCTGAACAGAATGGCACAGAAAAGCTCAGTCAGCTGATCTCGGTGCAGTTCCAGTTCATAGTACAGTGTTTTAAAGGCTCACTCGAACCATTAAGGCTCAGAGCTGCAGGTACAGCGGTCCTGTTTTAATGTTTAATCTAAATGTCACAGTGTTTCATACACAGGGCTTAATCTGTGACGCCAAAGTGTGCTTCGTTCTCAAAGTGGTCTTGACCTTTAAGCTATCTGCAGGCACTCTGTTGTGAACTCAGGTGGATTCATGAGGAGGAATTATAACATCTAGCATGGCTGTAAACATCTCGATTATGGCAGACAGCACAACACCTCCTAAACACCACCCCTTGGCTGGTTATGTCATCTGTATTCATATCCTTTTTTTTTTTTCTGCCTTGGAGTGGAACAATGTTTGCCAAAGATCTTGATTGGGTCCCCAGCCGCCACCCTACTCGTCCTGGCTTCCTGTTGTTGCTTGTGTAAGCGGCTTCCTCCACTGAGGCTGCCTTCTTCCTGTTGCGCACAACACAAACATACCAAGTGGCTCAGATCTCTAACAAGACAACAATGAAAAGGGAAACAAAAAGGGAAACCCCCATAGATGCACGTCTTACATACTGCAGACGCAGACAGCCGCACACTGTTTGTGTCTGTCGGGATCATTTATTCAATTCATGTCAGTTTTATTAAATGTGAACGTAGAACCTAGAACACACACACACACACGGCATTACGTGAGTTGTGACTGCAGGGCTGTGCTGTTTTCTGGGGGAGAAAAAGACAACGCAGTGTTTTTGGATGTAAATGCTGTTTCCCAGCCGCTTCTCCTTTCTACTGTGATGTCTATGCTCTCTCTCTCTCTCTCTCTCTCTCTCTCTCTCTCTCTCTCTCTCTCTCTCTCTCTCTCTCTCTCTCTCTCTCTCTCTCTCTCTCATGTTACATCAGTTTCTTCCATGTCTGCTGAGCCTTTATAGTATCTGAGGACGGGGACAAAGATAGTAATGGAAAGGGAATGAGTTTTGGAACTGCAATGTGCTTCGTCAATTGTGTGAAAACCATCTAGAAAAACAACAACTCGTCAGGATTTGAGGTTCAGAATTGGATTTGTCGACCAACCATTCACTTTGAATCATGGATTTTGTTTTCTTAAAATGTTTTTCTCAACTCACAATCCTTCATGTCAGGCTGAACACACACCTGGCAGCAGCAGTATCACACACAGGATCATGGCAGATAGAAAATATTTCACTGAACAGAGTTACATTTGTCTTTCTCCAGCAAAACCCTTCATCGTAAATGCGAGACAAAGAGGAAAGCCGGCAAGTCTGTTGATTTTAGAGCTGCAACCTAGGACTTTCCTCTTAATTGATAACTCTGTTGATTATCTTTTTTGATGAATATTCCCAGAGCACAACTCCAGATTGCAGTCCAAATCCCAAACCTATTCAATATTATACAAAGCAACACATTCTCACGTCTTAGAAGCTGGAACCTGTGAGTGAGTTCACTTTAGTAAGTGGCTGAACTGATTAATCAACTCTCGGAATTGTTCTCTGTAAACAGATTTTGATCAATGAGTAATCATTTCAGCATTGCAGCACTTTCTTCACAAGAGTTATTTCTAAATTTGAATGGGAGCCAGCTGCATTAAATCAATTAAGGTGTAAATAACAAATATATTTCAATAATCAAAGCTCTAATGCTTAATGTCAAGGATGCACACAAGAACAACACGGAGAAGTGCTACGTAAGCACAACCGGAAAGGTTACAAATCAAGTTAATCCGAGCTGCAGGGCATCGGCTACACACACCGGGAAGACCACCTAGGAAAGAGGATTTGACAGGGTGAGGAGGTAGAAACAGTGTAAGGAGGTAAGGAGGGAGGGGGGAGAGGTCACCACATAGTGTGTGTGACTCTCTTGGGAGGGAGAGAACGGCTTTGGGATGCTTTACTTGACTCTAGGGCTTTCGCTTACTGGGGGGTCGGGAAAACGCGGGGGAGGAAATCACATTGGCGAGACGCACTGTGACGGAAGTGAGGAGAAGGAGGAGGAGGAGGAGGAGGGAGCAGACAGGGCTGCTGCAGAGCAAATGGGAGGAGGTGGAGGACAGGAGGTCCTTTCATCACAGCCATCATCAGGGATCATCCACCCTCTGTGTGGTCCCTTCACACCAGCAGCACGCCGACACGTGGCCGGTTGGCCTTTGGGTTTGAGTCTCTGCCGGTAGCTGTATTTCTTTTCCCCCCCAGAGCCTGAACAGACAGAATATAGAAGATCAGGCAGGACAGTTCCTGTTGAATTTAGGAAACAGAACCGCACGGAAATTCAGACAAAACACAATCCAGTGCCGATTCAAACAACGCGTAATACCGATTTAAAACTGCATTGCTAACTGCTGACATGTCTTCTTTCAGGACATCATGTAACTCTGCACTGCGCTGTTTAACGAGCTTGAGATCCGAAATGAGAATCTGTGTCATGTATCATGTGATCCATAATCATGTGTTGGAGAGCTTGTAGATTGATTGAGGAAGTTATCCAGATCATGATTCTCTCTCGAACTTCTATTTTATATTGCTGTGAAAACATCTCCTTCAAACAATTGAATTTATTTAAACATTTTACAAGATTGCATTTGAACGCATCATGATAACCTTAAAATGCATTTTCTCACAATACTAATTTCTTACTGTATCGAGCATGAATTCATCGTAATGTACCTGAACGGAGCCTCCGTATGTTAGCTGTTAGCTCCGGTGCTGCTAACGTCAGCTCGACTAGATCGACTACAGTGCGTTATACTTCTTTATGCCCTTTACGTACGTCCTCTATCTCATGTCTTGCCTTGTGTTTGGGGGAAGGGGACAGGCGGTCTAGACGCTGACGGAGGGATCAGAGGAGAATCGATTGAAGCGTATACGAGAGCATTTTCACGTCTCGTCCCAACAGCTTCAAAAGCAGAGCCTCAGCAGAGTGTTTTTGATGTTTGTGTTTATTGCTCGCATGCGAGCAAATGTGTGCGACTGTAAATCGCCAAGTAGTTAGCGGATGACCCAAGGAACTAAGTGGATTTCACATTCACGCTTCCTCTTCCTCGCCGCGCCTCTCTGACCTTCCTTGTTCCCCCTTTGAGTTCCCCTCTCTCGTTTCCTCCCTCGTTTCCTCGCCTCCAACTATGTCAGCGTTTCCTCTGTCCTCCTGTAGCATCAGACCTCGTCATCGCTCTCATGGCGCCTGCACAGCATCAGCACTTTGGAGGTGATGTGTGGTACAGGACTCTGTAAATCTCTCTTGTCTTTTTCCTCTCTTCTCGCTGTTAAATCTTCCTGTTTGTTGGTCTTTTTCCCACTTGTTCCTTTCATTTTTTTATCATGTCACTCAGTGTTTTGTTCTCCCTGATGAGCTGAGGACAGCGGCGCCTAACCCGAGCTGGACTCTAATCAAGTGAAACCGTTTCCATCCTCTTCTTGTTTTTTTTGTTCTCCTTACAGACGAAGGGAAGAGTCTAGATGGCAGTATGTTAGGGGTGTAACGGTACGCGTATTCGTATTGAACCGGTCGGTACGAGGCTCACGGTTCGGTACGCATGACGAACCGAACAATACGTTTGAATAAAAATATTTTTTAATAAAATCTTTTTATTTTTTATTTTTTTTAAACCTTTATTTAACCAGGTAGTACCATTGAGATTAAAAATCTCTTTTGCAAGATGTAAGTAACAATACAAGATGTAAGTAACAATACTACATAACATTAAGGAGCAGTTTTTGTTTTTTATGCTTATGTGTTGCTAAGAAGACACCCCAGAAGATGGGTCACTCAGGTATAGTGCCATCATTGTTCAAAGTCAAAGAATAACTTCATGATGTTAGTTGTAATGAATAAATATATTTTAAAATCAAGTACATTTCTCTGGCATTTATAGTTTTCGACTGTACCGAAACGTACCGAACCGTGGCTCCACTGTATCGCACCGAACCGTGAGTTTTGTGAACCGTTACACCCCTACAGTATGTGTGTATGTGTTTGTGTGAATGGTGGCTAGTGGTGTGCTGCTTCACACCCGTGGATATACTGTACAATCTACCGGTCTGCAGTAGTAAATGTGACGTGTTTTCAAACCTCACACTACATGTACGGTATCTGCGGTGGAGGTGGGCTGTACTTTTGTCCAACACCTTATTAGGTTACGAGTGCAAACTGTGCGTTCTCAGTAGTTTCCATAGATGAGGACAGGTGAGGGGGGTTTGCAGATGTTAAGAATGCCAAAGAAAAAGGATTTCAACCGGCTGCAGCCGGGGATTTTTGGCCATGAGTAGCCAGCTGAAACAAGTTGTGAACATTTACACTTTTGAGGTGATATGGCAAACTTGGAACAAAAAAAAGTCAACAGCTTCATTGTCATTTGCACAGAGAAACAAGTTGCACTGTAAGGTGAAATCGCTAGTTTGCTGTCCTTTGTGATTGCATTCATAAAAATAATGACAAAAGAATGCTTAACCAAACAGAAACGCATAATAAAAACAAACAATAGTAACAAGTTTAGATACATATGTAAGACTGTAATGTAAAGTCTGACCACTAATAACTTGTTTTGGCATTAATAGTGGGAAGACAAAATACTCCACTGTAAGAGATTGTATCATGGACTGTTTGTGTTATTTATTTCTTCAGATGCAAATATGAAAGCATTTCAATAGTGTGCCCATGCATCAGTTGTCATGTCTGTGTTTAGCAGAACAGAAATGAGGAACTTGCGGTGCAGCAGACCGGTGTGATCTCAGATGATCGTCTCTTCAAACAGCTAACCCGTCAGACCTGTTTAGTCCGACCTAAGCCAGGATCACCACTGTGGGTTTTATTGATTTATTAATTAATCCACTCGCGCTGTTTCACCTGCTGAAACCGCCTGTGTTTTATGTCCAAGGAATCATTTTGGAAATACATTTTCTTTTGATTCACTTTCTTGCCGAGAGTTAGATATGAGAGTATCAATTAAACTCTCATCCAGTCAACAATTGTCAGTACAGCACTGTGCAGTAATTAACTTCAGTTTCGGCTCACATTTGGCACGTTAATTCATTTGTCCCCGGGGGTTTGTAACAGCCATTTTGAAATGTGAAGAAGCGAGACAAAGAGTAGAGGGAGAGGCGGCAGGATGCCGTGCGAGGTAAACCTGCGTCAACCTCTTTGTGAAAGCTCCGATCACAGAGAGGAAGCGAAAGGGAGGAGGTGCGATCAAAGGCGCCTACCTGGCGTCTGTCAGGAGAGAGGAATGCAGCGCTGGGTGTGTGTGTGTGTGTGTGTGTGTGTGCGAGAGTCAAGCGAGTTTTCAGAGCAGAGACCAGGAGGGGAGATGACAGCATGAAAGGCAGCTCTGCCTGTTTCTGGAACGAGGAGAAGCAGCTGATGGATTAAAGGGTTATCTGTTTGCAAACGGGGAGAGAGCGAGAGAGAGAGAGTGAGAGAGAGAGGACAGAGAGCAGAGAGCTGTCAGGTACAGTACCGGCTGCAGCGCAGGAAGCTGCCTCTCACGCTGGTGACAGGAAGGAGAGGGAGGGGAGAAGAGGAGCCGAGTGGTTTCACGCTCGCGATGAGGACGTCGGCTTATCAAAGGAGAGGTCTTGTTGAATGACAGTACGAAAGGAAGAGGGGCTTGGAGAGAGAGAGAGATATGAGGTACGATGGGGCAGCCGTGTAATGAGACGTATGACTGATAGTTGTGAGAGAAACTGAAGGGAGTTTTGTCCATTTTCTCCTGGATCCAAAACCCAGAGTCTTAACTGCAGCGGTAGGATACTGACGTTCACTGCTGCACGTCCAACACATTCAGGGTCCGAGTTAAAGTCTGAAAAAGAAGACCTTAAGAAACAAAAATCCTCAATGTCAAATCATGAGTTTTCCCGAACAATTGTGGCACAGATATGTATTATACGTTTTTGCAGAGGAGCTGAAAGTGGAGCGCTACCTCTGCGTTCATGCAGTTCAACGGCCACAGGATGTTTTTATGACCTACTGAAGGAAAGACGCCTGAATTTAACAGCACTAATAAAGCTGTAATGCGGCCATTAGCCGCCTCAGCCACCGGAAGTTAGCATGACGCACCAGAGAGTGCATCGGAGAAAGGTATGTGGTGTCGGCCTTTACGATCCCTTTTTACAGGAGATCCTCTCTTTCATGACTAATGGCCTCAGTAGAGGACAGCAACAGAGAGGGAGGTCTGTGTTTTATGTCCAGTGAACGGGCTGCTCACTGAGTTACCACCAACATTGGAAGGTGCTTAGTTTTTCATTTACGCATCCAGCAGTTACGGAGCAACGTTATCGTCCATTTGGAGTTTGAGTTTATGCCACTTTATCAGATTAAGTCCAGTTCACTCCTCTCTTTGTTATCTCTGTTTTTGTTCTCCACCAACTCATGAGACTGGTTAGCTGTTAAATGCTCCACTATGTTCCCCAAGTAGTCATTGCCTCTGTCCGTGTGCCGTTTACTGCTGAGCAGAATACAGCCTCGCACTGTATTATTTTCACGTCATCATGGCTTTAAAGCTCCCAGGTTCTTGCCGTCTGTGTTTCTGTAACACAGCCCCTGTGAAAAGGCCAGTTGTTTGCTCGTTCGACACATGATGGAACTCAATCACTCTCAATGTAAAGATGACATGTCATGCTTGTAGAGGCAAAAGCAGACAAGTTGTGAAAGGATTTGTATGAATGATCGACTATGAAGACATTGATGACATGTGAAGTCTTAATGGGCTTTTGTTTTTTTTTGGTCCTTTTCTAGATGATTGGTCTTGTCTGTTGCAAAATCTGGACAGTGAATGCTTTGCTGAGCAGCGTGTTGTAGTGTGAGCCCTGCTGGCCTTCAAGCAAACACTGTTCACTTTGAGCAATGATCGACTAAAAGTACACGCATGGTTTGAGCGAGAATAAGCAAATCTCCAAAAAATCGCTAACTTCTCCTAAAATGACATCATACGGTAAGTTGTCTAAGTACTAAGTACAAAAAAACATTGATTATCGTGATTTTTTTACTTTGATATCGTGGAGCAAGATATAAGCAAGGACATTTCATGAACTTTATACGAATCAACTGATCAGATAGAAGACTTTGTTTTTCCTGTTAAATGATCAAATGTTCTGGTCTTTGAGGAAACTATTGACCACCGATAGTGTTTTCCTGATATATTGTTCCCCGCTGGTACAAATGAGCATATAATAAATATACACACAACACATAAATGAATATCGTAATGACCTAAAAGACGCTCCTTAAGCCTTGAGAAAGGTTCCTGTAATCGCACGAAAGACCAGTAGTCCATGCACAATGACCGCTAAACGGAACAACACAGCACAGGTGACTAACTTTGGTTTGACTCTGTATTTGGTATTTTGTAGGTATAAAGTAAATACATATAGGAATACCTAACTTGTTTTCTTGCTTTATTTCACAGTTTATATACTGTCAACCTTTGTGCCTCATGGAAACAACAGATACCTAATGTTTTGCACACGTTGAACTTTGTGTAGCGCACGCGGTTCGTTAAGCAGGGAAAAACAAACCATGACACACAAGCCACAGTAGATAGGTGCCCTATAACGATGGTAAAGTTAATAATACACAAACTTCAGCTGGGTCAAGGTCCTACTGTTTATTTCTAGATCATTACTGCAGTGAAGCGGTCTGTTGCATCCCTTCGCCGACTTCAGGGATGCAGATGTTTGTGCCAGGCAGATATAGTCGTGTGCCTTGATATTGAAGCTATATTTGGACAGCCTACAATCTCATCCTAACTCTGCTTTAAAATCGGAAAATAAACGACATGCGTGAAAACTGCTTGGTATGATACGACGGCACGGAAAGTGATTACAATCGGTACAAAAGCATCGCCTGCACGTTTCATGACGTGAAGATTTGAAGCGTCGTACATTACAGTAAGCGAACCGTCACTGCGTTTAATTTGAAGCAGAAATACGTCACATTTCATCCAAAGGACAGCATCCTCTGACATAGTTCAGCTCCTTCTCCTCGGGATGAACGTAGCCAGTTGGTTGTCTCAACTATGTTTGTTTGTCCCCAGTTAGTAATGTGTCACAAATAGATTTTGAGGAACGAAAAAAAAAAACCCGAAATCAAATTTAAGTTTGAGAAAGTACCTAAAAAAAACCTGATTGCAGTAATGCACTACTACCCCCGACGCTGTGAGACGCACACGCTCACACACACACATGCTCACACACATGCTCACACACACACATGCTCACACACATGCTCACACACACGCTCACACACACGCTCACAGACACACATGCTAACACACACACACATACACACACATGCTCACACACACACATGCTCACACACACATGCTCACACACACACACACATGCTCACACACACATGCTCACACACACACACATGCTCACACACACATACACATGCTCACACACACATGCTCACACACACACACATGCTCACACACACATGCTCACACACACACACACGCTCTCAGACGCACACACACACATGCTCACACACACACACACACTCACACACACACACACACACGCTCACACACACACACACGGTCACAGACACATGCTCACACACACATGCTCACACACACACACACACATGCTCACACACACATGCTCACACACACACACATGCTGTCAGACGCACACAGAGATTACAAGCCCTCGCCGTCGGCTTTGTTTCTCGTATCAGACTATCATCAGTCAGCCGCTGTTACGCAACTGCTCCGTCTGTGTGTATGTGCGCACACAAAGGAAGAAAAACTATTTATAATATTGTATTAAATGTGCCGAACTCAGAATGAGGCTATTTGACAAATCCAAAGAGTTTATTTCCCTGTGAGCTCATTTGGTATCTGAGGAAGCTGCATTCAGCAACGCTGTTACAGAGATTCTGAGTTATTTTCAGGGTGTTTTTAATTAAAAACAAAACAATGGCTCCGTGATAGAATTTGTGTGCTAATGGGGGTTAATAATTGCAGCAGCTCTTTATGTGCAAAATCACGAAGAGCTTGCAAAGCAGGGGGGGGTTGGACTCAGTTTTGGCCAATTAATAAAATCCGACGCTGTTCAACAAAGCCTCAACATAAACAATATGTCTCCTATTTTACGGCTGTTAACGTTCCTTTAAAGACATCGACAGCCGTGCCAGAGAGAAAAGCGCCTACAAGTAATTATCAACAAAATCATGAGTCGTGTGGGATCAGTATTCTCAAAGCGCTGCATGACTACATTCTTGGGTTTACAGTAGATCTAACAGGCTGCCTACTGGATCCAGCTGGCTTGTTTTAAACAGACCCCAGTCAGGCTAACCCCCCCCCCACACACACACACACACCCTCCTCTCCTAAACTCATTCATACAGTTAGGCCTCCACGCTGACAGCGGTGGCTAACCTTAAGCAGACTACAGCTGGTCTAATATATCCCCACAGGAAGGCTTCCCGCTCTATAATTTGTTGACTGCTGCAGAGGGCCTGGAGAGCAGCAATACTCTTTAATGCACTTATTAACACAACACACACACACACACACACACACACACTATTGCCTTTAGAAAGAGTTGAGTGGTACTCGGGGAGGAATAATTTCCTGCTCTCCACCGTGTGCAAACAGTGTTTAGCGTGTTTAGAGGGTTTGCTTGCATCTCATGTTCACACCATGGCACGAGTTGGTAGCAGGGTCACGTTACTGTAGTGTGTCATGTGAGGCTAACGGAGCACTAGCGTGTACGGACATTGTTTTTGTTTTTAAAACAAACAAAAAACCATCCCACAAGCGTTTCGGCACCGTTGTGTACATGACAATTCAGGAAAAGCAGATTGTTGACTCTGCTGTTGGTTGCTTAGTGTCAGATAATATTGAGTATTATTGTACTTCCTATAATAAAACGTCTTGTTGTCTCTCTCTCTCTCTATCGTACACACTCAGATGTACTTTTACAAATCAAATTTCTACTACGTCACGGCTCAACAAATTTTGTTGTTGTCGTACTGGAAAGCAGCATTTATGCTTTGTGTGTTGACCGTTTCCCCTCTTTCATGCACGAGCAGCCTGTTTCTACATGTTTTTTAATCTGGAATAGGAGCTGCTTCCAGGAGGTTTCAGTATCATGTCACATGCTCTCATTGGGGAAGTGGTATACTCGCTCTCTAGTTCTCCACGCGCTTTGCAAACTGGTGAAGCCTTCGTGTGTGAGATCTCTGACATCATGAGCTCAGAGAGAGACGAGCAGGACGTGGACTTTGTGTGCATGAGTGTTTGCCTGCGGATATGCATTCTGCATATTGATGTTTATGCATGAATGCATGAACCACTGCTCTCCCCAATACCTGGGGCTATTGTAATTGAATAACCTTACCTGAGCTGTCAAGTTAAAGTCAGAATCAATGTGAAGGGTGACGTGAGGCAAAAGAAGAACAATGGATGGCAAAATCTCACCTGTAGAGATACAGATGGGTGACAAATGGAAGGAAACGTTTTTTTGGGGAACTTTGTGTGTGTGGGGATTATACAAAGAAGCCCAATTCATTTTGAGATGCTTTAGAAACAAGGTGGTCTTAAAAATCTTTATTTGAGTTAGGGCTGGGCGATATGGCCTAAAAAAAAAATCTCCGATTTTTTTACAAAAAATCCGATTCACGATTTAAATCGATTTTTTTCCCCCAAAATTTTTTGCAGATGACAGAAGCTGTTGAAAACAATTTTTTCTTTTATTTTGTGATGATTTTCCCAAGTAGGTTGATAAAAATAAAGTGCAAACAAAACCTGAACATTGTAGAAAGGTGCCTGTAGTATACAAAAAGTATTTGGTCACTCTTTTGTTTGCCTGAATCATTTAAATATAAAATTTAATTAAACATAACATTAAATGGCATTAAATAGTAGCCTTCCATTGTAAACAACTGTGCAAATGTAACTTTTTACAGTAAGCTTTTCTAACTGAATACACTGATACAAACACAGCATGAAATAAAATGTATATGACCCTTTAACATTCACATTTTCAAAAGTGCAACATCTGATCTAACATCAACATAACATATTTTGCACAGTAAATAAGTGCATGTAAACAAAATCAAGTGCATTCACAACATAACCAACAGTATTAAACAGTAGTGCATGTTTTTTCTAAATATTTTTTGCCAGGAAGACAAGCCTGTCTACTACCTCTGGCTTCAGGCATGCACGGTGGCATGTAACAATGCCCCCCCCCACACACTGAAAAGCCTCTCAGAGGGGGCACTTGTAGCTGGCACAGAGAGGTATTTCTTTGCTAAAGTACTTAGCCTTGGAAAGTTAAGTTGGTGACGCTTCCACCAGTCAAGTGGATCGGTGTCTGGGTCAACCTGCTGGACCACAGGTCAGTTGTTGCGGAGTAGAATGACATCCCCTCCAGCTCCGCAGAGATCCTTTGGCGTGTACTATTGTACAGCCGAGGCAAGGCAACGTCAGAAAAATGTTTACGGCTTGGTAGCACGTACCTGGGGTCCAAAGCTTTGAGACGGTGAATAAACCCCGGCTTTTCCACGGTGTATATGGGCACCATATCTTTTGCGATATACATCGCGACTGCATCCGTGATGGCTTTCCACCGGGCACTCTTCTTCTCATGCGGAGTACAGTTGGTGAATGTCTCCAAAATGCTGGGTTGTTTTTGTGAGGTGGCGGCGGCAGCAGTGAAGCTGCTGGCCGCCATTGTTTTAGTTTGTAAACAATGCGCGCGCACTCTACTACGGGAAAAAGGGGTGGGGGCGATTTTCTCGATTTTCAATAAAACACATCGCCTTAAAGCACACATTCGAATTAATCGATTAAATCGATTTATCGCCCAGCCCTAATTTGAGTATGTATTTTGCAGCCAAATTGTTTACAGGATATTCAACCTTTATTTCTTCATAATGCGTGTAAGACTTGACCTGTTTCCTTACAGGTGTTGTACAAAGGCAATAAAGTAGTCCGCGAATATGAGATATGAGTTTACTACAATCCCTCCTCGTCATTGTGTGTGTTTGTTTTTTTTTGGCTTTTTTTTGCCGGTTACACCTACAGTCCTTGGGCATATCTACGTGTTGCACATCGTTGTCTTTTTGATTCCTCACAGTTCATGATATTTGTTCGCCTTCTGGCGTTTCGGAGAATAATGCAGCGCACAGCCCATCGAGTACAAACGCCTCCGTTCATGGTCGGAGCTCTCGCGCCACCTGCGGCGGCCCGCGCTACGGCGCCGAGCACGAGTATAAACAAAGCTATTACTTGGCATCGATCCTGCATGTCGCTGAGCTCTACTCGAGGTTTGATTCAAAAACTGCTGTAGGTGTTAAATCTGGTGTCTACGAAGGCCTTGGCATCATCTTCTCCTTTTAATACTCCGTGACCTTTACACTTTGTATGGAAGCATCTGCATCTGTTATTTATCTCTCTATTTAGGTGATTCTTCTGATCGGTCACCTGTCTGGGAAGAAAACACAGAAAGTGACGAGCAAGAATAGAGAAAGCAAAGAAGGGTGGAGAGCTGTGTGGGTTGATGGTACGAGGAGAATGATTTCATGTTGTGTAAGTGAAGCTGGTGAAGGCCTTACATTCCTCCATTGTAGAGAGAGAGAGGGAGAGAGAGAATGCTGCAAGGAGACAAAGACAATATGATGTGACACTGTAGGAGATGGTTCAGGAGGGAGGAGAGAGAATGGGTAAAGCTATCTTGTAGGTGTTATCAGGTTAAGCCACCCACCAGTGGCTGTCGCCATGGTGACACCATGGTAACGACCGGGTGATCAACCAGGAGACCTCGCTTTATGTAAAGGTGCTTCCTGTCTTCATCCGTCTCATTCAGGGTCCGTCTGGAGTACCGTCTGTCTTCAGATTGAATCACTCACATTTCCCATTCGGTCAGTCACTCACCAGCATCCTGCAAATTCCTGCTTTATGATCTGCATCTCATCTGTGTAGTTACGGCTCTCCCTGTCATTTGTTTTTATAACAAGTACACACATTTGCGCGTCTCTGCCCGGCTGCATGTAAGTGTGCTTTTTATGGCTCCGAATATTCAGCAAACACATAAAAAGCTCAAAACTTATATCGAGTTCACCTGATATCTTCGAAGCGGCTTCACTCGTGTAAATGAATGTTTGTTGGGTCAATGTTGAGGTCAGCTGCGTCTCTTTTCCCCTCCGCTGTATGAGTTCATATACGTTTCTCTGTATGGCTCTTCCATTTTTAACCCTGTAAGCTGATTTGCTAACATGCTTACAGAGATGTCTGCTCCAATCCGTCCGCGTTAGCTCTGTTACATCATTGCAGCCTGCTCTGTGTGCGAGCATGTGTGTGCGAGCATGTGTGTGTGTGTATACGTGTGTGTGTGTGTATCGCTCGGAGAGGGGTTCGGTGGGGCAGCGGCTGGGTATAGAGGGCTAACAGACGCCCGGCACATGGAAACACACTAGAAACAATGACACACGTGCTTGTGCCATGCATGCACTGCAGGCTAGACACAAATATAGGAAGTCAAAGTCAAACACACACCCCAGACCTTTGCTCTGGCTCTTAAAGGCACACTGTACTGCTGCTGAACACACACGCCACGCCAGTCAAGAGACAGCGTCCGAATGCCAGGCAATTGATTTGCAAATGAGCGGGTTTGAATGCGAACAACCGGTTGTCGGTTCTCTTCTGTGTTTGCGTCAGTGAATGAAAGTGGTGACGCACTTCATTGTGTGGTTGATTATTGTCGTGATGTGGACGACGAGTGATTGGAATCATTTGCAAATTCAGACGCTGTTGATACTCATCGCATTGTCATGACGTCTAATGGTCAAGTCGCTGCTCATTGTTTGTTCACAATATTACATTTTTTTTTTGATTTTTACGATTTACCGTTAACATAATGAAGTGGGAGAATAATGCTAAAATTCCTGCGAGGAACCAGTAAAATAGTGGGATTTGAGTGATTTTGACCACAGCAACCAAGTTGCCGTCCTCCGTATTTCCTTAATAATTCAATATTCGCCGTTTTCTGACTGTTGTATGTTTCAGATGATAATAATCTTAAAGTCTATCCACACCTAAATCATGTAATAGACCCCATAATGACAATTCCCTACATGCTTTAGTGATTCTGTTCAGTCAAGACGACTTGCACTCTGTTAACAAGAGTCTCACGCTATTAGTCATTTGTTGTTTTTGTTGAAATTACAAAGATACCTACGATCGACGTTATCCTTATGCCTGCAAACCAGAAGGTTTTAATCGTGTACTCATAAATGGAGAAAACCATCTAGTTGTCGATGTATGCATCGTGCCTCTAATTTGCTGTTAAATGAGTAAACTTCTGTTTTAATCACATGAGGAATCTCCTAAAATAACATATATGTTCAAACTATTTAACCTGGGGTTTCAGCTCCGGACAAAGAAACAGGGCAAAACAAATCATCTGCATCATGAGTGGTGAAGGTGAGATGGTGACAACCGTGACGGAGTTGTGAACCAAAGACAAAGACACGGAGAAGCTAGACGGACGAGAGAAAAGTGAGGGGGAAGTTGGAGAGACAGATGGGGAGTTAATCCTGCGGAAGGACACTCCTCAGGGTCCTCATATCCTTCTCCTGTTTCCTATTAAATTACTTCCCTTGAACGTGTGTGCTTCCTGAGTTTCACTGTGCTAAATGTGACACGTGACGGTTGCTTGTGTCTCATATAAAGCTCTGACAGACTTGTCTTTGTGTTGCAGATAAACCTGCGGCTTATTTTAGTCAGCGGGAAGACGAAAGAATTCCTCTTCTCTCCCAACGAGTCGGCAGCGGTCATTGCCAAACACGTCTATGACAACTGGCCGATGGGTGAGTAGCTCCGTTTAGATACCTCACTGATTCTTGAATGGTGTAGCAATAGTTACATAGTGGAGCCAATGAAATCATCCTGAGGTGATCCAGACATTTATTTTTCTTCATGTGACTTATCTTGTCTGTTTCTAAAGCTAACGGCAGCCGAGGGGCTACACGTTTCATCCAGAGAGCTGCGATCCCGTTCAACCACACTGCTAATTACTTGCGTGTAGCTCTATAGAGCAGTGTGGGAACATGCCAGTCTTTGGTGTCGGGTAATTAGAGTGCGCTCCTCCTTTCAGCTTGATTATCATTGCGTACAGGAACGTGGCATCGCAGTACAGCCGCCTCCTCTCTGTAACACACCCACTTCCTCGCCGTGCTAGAATTCGTTCGATACTGCCGACCTTCCAACACCTTCAAATGTGCTTTTCCAACGGTGCTGTGAATCCAGTCCAGGATTTTGGAGAAGCCCACAGCCATGAAAAACCATAAATCACCCTGATGGACTCATGAGTGAAAAAGGAAAACCTCGAGGAGAATCTGTTGGTTTCTCCCAGACAGCAGAACTCCTGAACACGCCCCCAGACAGCAGATCTGAACCCTGTGAGACCCGGAGCAGGCTCTCAGTCAGCACCAACACCCTCCGCTTAGCTGGAGACAAACATCTGGTCACCAGATGCTGCTGCTGTGCAATTTAGTCTCTTAGCAATGAAATTCTTCCATTTCTAAATCACACAATGAGAGTCTGGAATGCTCAAAAAGAAACTGATTTTGTTCATCGTGTTTTTCAAAGAATATTCAACACAGATTTATATATAACATATTATACAATGATAGTACTCTATGGGGAAATAGAGATACGCAGGAACGGGTAAATATATGAAGCTTGTCTTGCTCCATGTCGATGTTTCTATTTAACTCTGCCCCCTTTTGTTCCTGTCAGACTGGGAGGAAGAGCAGGTCAGCAGTCCTAACATCCTGAGGCTGATCTACCAGGGCCGCTTTCTACACGGCAACGTAACACTAGGAGGTGAGAAAACACAGAGAGTACACCTCCCAAAAAGAAAAACAAGCCACGTGTGCTCATAGACGTGCACACAGAAATCACAGCAGTGTGTTGCTGGAAAGTTCTTTGCCGGTCTCATCTTTTTTTCCCCCCGAGCAGCAGAACAGAGGTACCTCAGTGCTCCGGACAAGTCTGCTTTGACGGAGAGAGGGAGGAGAGAGGAAATACAGAAAAAGAGGGGAGAGAGAGAGAGAGAGAGAGATTGGTCAGGATAGGGGCCAGACTGGCGTTAGTTTAGACCTCAAGCAGCACAAAGAAGAGACGAGAGAGAGGGGCCGGTTAGAGAAAAAAAAGGGAATGGCAGCCCACTTCACTTCTCCTTGCCTTTTAGGCTTTTTGAGTCTACTTAACCCACTTTTCATCTGACAGGTGTTTTTGTAATAACGGGGTTAAGGCCGCACCTAACCCTGTTACACTCGTCCCAATCACTGCCATCTGTCTGATAATTCTCTTATCTTTGGTTCAACGTGTTTGCACGCTGACGTAGAATCCTCTTAAAGCCGAGCCAAAAACCCCCAAGTGCTTTTGAAGCGCAAACATAGACACCACACACGTGTGACGGTGTGATTGAACATGTGATTGATGAGCAAATTTTGGGGAGTTACAGAGTTACAAGAACTGCAAACTAATATTAACTACAATTTAGTGTCTGGATCAAGGTTTTTCCATTTATTTATTTTAATCAAGCAGCTTTCTTGTTGTATTCTTCATGAATATCAGAGTGGGACGAGTGCTACTTTTTACATTGCAAAGCATATATATGCAGTACATGAGTAGAATGTGTTTCTCTTATCTTCCTGGCCGCCGTTGATTTACATTAATTTGGGGATAAAAATCAACTGCTGTGCTCGATCATGTTTTTGTCAAATTAACTAATTTTTGCGTAGTAACAGAGTTTAAAGACAGACATGGAGCTTCGGTTGAAATAGGATATTTCTGATGTCGATACATACATCTGTGACGTTCAAAGCAAATGCTGCGTTCCCATTTGAGCTCCGACTCTTCCTGTTGAAGAAGGGGATCTGTCAATAACTGATTCTGACAGGCATTGATTTTGACAACACAAATAACATATGATCACGTCATCCAAACACACATCGATTTATCTTCCAGTCCTGTTTCTTTTCTATTAAGAGCTCGCTGAGTTATTTCAGGGCCTTTCTCTACCTGCAAAGAGATAATTATTCTGCAATGAAATGACCTGAGCCATAGTTTATTGTTTGGTAAATGACTTTGTAAAGACAGATATGCTGATTCTCACTGAATAACCTTTGCATTCTCTCTCTCTCTCTCTCTCTCTCTCTCTCTCTCTCTCTCTCTCTCTCTCTCTCTCTCTCTCCCCTCCCCCGCTAGCTCTCAAACTGCCCTTGGGGAAGACCACAGTGATGCATTTAGTTGCCAGAGAGACTTTGCCTGAGCCAAATTCCCAAGGTAACCAGCCCTTCTTTGTCTTTCCAGTGGGCCTTTTCACACGCTGAGCAACTTTCAACGTTCTGCTCCCAGTCATTACACATCTCCACACACGGCTTCTGTTTTAGGAAGAGCCGCTGCTGCAAATAATTGGCCCCCTTAAGTGTATCCCCACGATACAGCACATTGTGTCGAATACACAGCGGATACAAATCATATTAGGGGACAGGTCTCCTGTTTGTGACTGTGTAGTGGAAGACCTGTCTATGTAGAGACAGAGGCTGACTTCAACCGAACTAGTAGTCAGAGTTCAGAGGGACATCTGAGGTTACACAGAGTGCTCGAGTTATTGACTGTCATCAAGTTGCTTTACATTCTGGGTAAAATAAGCTCACGGTAAGATGAGGTACGATGAAGAATCACCTCAATTTACTCCAGAAAACCTTCGTCTTGTGGAAGAACAATTACAAGGCATCGTTTATTTATATATATGTGTGTGTGTGTTTTAAATGGTTGTTGCGGTCTAGAAAAAACACATTTCTTGCTCCACAACGTTATTAGCACGCCACAAATAGAGCCATGATTCTGATTCTGATGTTTTCCCTCGTTCCACAGTTGCAGTTGAAGTAACGATGTCAGTTGCCGTCACTGACTGCTAGAATAGAAAACAAAGCTCTTAAGTCTGAGATGACCTGTTTTCTAAAACCGTCTAAGTCAGACTGGTCTAACCACAAAACGCAGCGAGCGTGCCGCTTTAGGTATCGGTGAGACATAGAATACGATCCAGAAAGACCAGTTTGAGTCACGTATCCACCAGTTTGAAGGCTAATCAGACGCCAAAATGCTGCACAGTGGTTTGAAACGATTAAGACAGGATTTTACAGCAATATTATCTTTTAGTTGCAACCGTTGCGAGGTAAAGAGTAGAAGTGCAGCGCTCGCATTATAAAGTCATCTACCAGGAATGTGTGCTTACATGTATTTGATAGGCCAACATAGCAACTTGTCGGATGATGACGCAGTCTGAACATGTTTGTCTCGATGATGACGTGTGTGTGTGTGTGTGTGTGTGTGTGTGTGTGTGTGTGTGTGTGTGTTTTTAGGTCAGAGGAATAGAGAGAAGACCGGGGAGAGTAACTGCTGTGTCATTCTGTGAATACACACCACCGCCGCCGGCCCTCCATCCTTCTCATCCGTTCTCACCCTCAACATCCTGGACCTACTGAGTTTGTCCCCTATCCTGAAACGTGTCCACAATGCGGATATGTATACAGACAAACACACACACACACACACACACTTTTCTCCTTTTGTTTTCCCACTCTCACACACACAAATAGAAAGACAGCAGGCCCAGGCTGATTCGGGACACAGAGTTGGGAGCAGGAAATTGATTAACGAGTTGATTCCTTTGTTCTACTTTATTTTTTTATTTTTTTCACAACTGAAAATGAGTGGAAGGAACTGGATTTCCATGTGTTTTTTTTTTCTTTCTTTTCTCTTCTTAATGCACACCTTTTGAAGCCTTCTGCCGTCACACAGACACACGCATACATGCAATAGGCCGACACATAAACAACGTGTCGAACCATCCTCGGCTCCTCATTCTAGCTGGTTGTCATAGTAATGCAGTGCCCAAGTTTGTGTGTGTGGCCTTGTTTTCTCATACACACCGCTGAGAATTTTAACCACTAACAACTTGCCAACACACACACACACACACACACACACACACACACACACACACACACACACTCTATGACATCCTGTGTACAGATCCAACCATATGTGCTTGTGTGATGTCCCTGGGTGCAGCAGACGAAGCTCAGACGTGCCTGATCAGAGAACTCAAACCAGGACACACACACACGTACACAAACACACCTGTGTCCTTTTCACTGCCCTCCTCTGCATGTGCCCTGAAAGGTCACAGGAGAGACATTATTCCTTTCTGTCCGCAGAGCGCTGTAGAGATCGAACGCGTCCCGTGTCTTTTAGTCGTCACATTCTTAGCCAAACAAAGCCAAACAAACAAACAAATAGACAAACAACCAATGTTGGGGGTCTTGTTTTGGTTATTTGTTTGTCCATGACATTTGTGACTGTGTTTTGACAGTCCGTGCATATTGCTGACCGACCAGTGTTGTGATTAATAAAACGTCATGTCAGTTTTCTTCCCTCCCTGATGCACCATCCCTCCGTCTCTCTCTTCGAGGAAAGGCTTTTTTTTAAAACAGTGTTGTGAAGGATCTCTCTGAAAGATTGCTGTCCAAGCAGGGAATTAATTCGGAATGAAAATGTTCCTTATTTGTCTAAATTCGCTTCTTACTCTCTCTTTAATTATCTCTCTCTCAGCATTAATAAGTCCAGTTTGCACAACCGAAGCATGTCCTCCTTCATCAGATTAATAAAAAATGTATAAAAAGTTTTGTTGTTTTATTTTATATTTTTCCAATGGAAGTAATGTTCCAAAACATGGTAATGTGTAGAGTATATTTAATATGAATCTTATATAGAACATGATCACTCTAATCTTGTTGATATACAGTATATTGGTGTGTAGTCTATGATTGTGTATGCGGTTCGCTCATAGCCAGTTCAGTCACTCGCTGACAATGTCTTGTGCTTAACAGCAGCAAAACCTCCCTAAATCATCAACAGACTGTTTTTATTTTCTTTCTTCAGTGCTCTTTTATTATTGTTTTTTCATTTGTTTATAGTTTAATGTAATCCTTTTTTCTTTCTTTTTTTGCTTTAAAGAATAGCTTTGTAACAGCACTAGGTCTTAAAAGTAAATATTGTTTATATTGATCAGGGTTCAAATCTGTACAGAGCTAAATGTTTTCAAACTAATTGTAAATAGCACTAATGCCCCCCCACCCCCCCCCCCCCCTCCAAACTCCAAAATGGAATACATCTGTAAACTAAATAAAGGATATTCAAGTGCACTGCCTTTTGTCATGACTGAATCTTTCGAGCATCTCCTGATTTTTGACAGCCTGCTTTCAACAAAAGCTTCAACAGACCACTACATCAGATGGCCGCTTTTTGGCTGACGACTACATGGAAGCGGATTCGGGAGTATTTCTGCTGAAATCATTCTTGATCGTCTTCTGGAAAACTGTCAGTAGACTGAGTCATGAAAGACACTCTCCGAAGTCAGGATCAGAGCTGTGTTCATCTTTACACACATCAAACACCTATATACTGTTAGAGTTACTCCCCATGTGCAGTTATGAATGAAGTACTTGAATTATTTTCTTTAACTTAAAGAAGTACCACTTAAATGACTCAATTGCAAGTATGAAAAATGACCCCTTTGAGAAGAGCGGTAAGTTATCGTACATGTTTTATGTATATTATCGCAAAGCAGACACGTTTCCCCTATAAACCTAGAGATGGTTTCATTTAAATAAATGCCTAAAGGGTTAAATTATACAATCTTTTTTTAACAAGCAAAAATTTGAGAAAAGTACACATATTCCTGCACCATTCACCATCTCACAAAAGTAAAAGGATCTGAATACGTTTTCACCATAAGATTATTGTGTGCTGTGTGTAACGTAACACTAGCTGTGAGATAAATGTAGTGAAGTAAAAAGTACAGTTCAAGCTGAAATGTAATAGAGTAGAAGTACAACTAACCCTAAAATAAAGACACTCAAGCAAAGTACAAGCAACTCAAAGCTGTGCTTGAGTGAATGTGCAGCACTGTGTGGCTGTCAATAGATTCTGAAGGTGGTTGACAAGTACTTGTGACACCACCTTTAAGTCGACAATAGTTGAAAATGTTGCTTGTCAGTCAATGTACATGAAAGAGAATCAGTGGTGGGCCGTCAGAAACTTACCAACGCTTGTCTATCAGTGGACGAAATGTCTTACTATACGCTCACTCAACATTCAATAAAGACGACAAACTTATAAAGTCTTCACGCAAGGAGGAACACAATTTAATTGCATACTTTTCTTTGTGGCAACCATGTGATGCTGTTAAGCCACTTGTCCAGTTTGCACAACAGTCATTCGACCAAAGTGCAGCAGGAAGCACAGAGTGGAACACAGAGTAGAGTTCAGCCTGCCACCCTGACATAGTTTGCCGATGACAAACTGAACAAAACAAGAGATGCTCCATTACCGCGGGGATTGTTTTCAATTACAGAAATAGAACATTCAATTGAATAAACATTGAATATCAATAGGTTTTTATTTTATTAAAAGATGACAGCTGTAGTTACTTTGACTGGACTTCTGCTGCCTTCAGTGAACGCCGGTGTAGCTTTTTCCTCTCCTCCCTGTTTTCATCCCCACCTTGCAATCATGCTGTGTCCACACAGTGACATGAATGCAACTATTCTCCTGGTACACACACACACACACACACACACACACACACACACACGCACACACACACACACACACACACACACACACACACACACACACACACACACACACACACACACACAGTTTAAAGAGTCTAAATGCAGACAGAGGATTGTGGTTACAGTAGCACCATTCAGAACGGCACATTGAACCACTCAGTTTTGCTGCTGCCCGGCCTCTGAACAATACACCAGTCTCTTTCTACAGACGCGTTATTGTTTCACAGGTAGTGTGAGTCTGCATGACTAAACATTTTGCAGTAACATTTACATATATGTGATATTATCAACAACAGTGACATTTAAGTGAACAGCATGAATGACAGATTACGTGCGACTGTCTACAACAGGGTGTAAAATGAAGCAGGCAGGGTGGGCATGTATGGGGAGCCCCATTAAAAAAAGCTACACCCACTCATTCATTGCTCATATTTTGTGGAGCACATAGGCATATCATGATGGGATAACATCCACCAAACATAAGCCAAACAGCATGGCAAGATATGATTTTCTTTTATCTGCGTTTGACCCGTATGTCAGGTTTGAGGATGTCGCCATCTTCTGGCAAAATACCTGAACAGCAACATGAACCACTAGTGCTCTAAACGGACAGCAGAGGGTGCTTTGGATGAAAGACTCCATCAAGTGCCATATGATTAGATGAATGATTCAAATCATTGCCAAACATATGTTTGTATTCAACTGACTTATCTGATATTTATGTGTTCGTCAAAGACCAGAGGGATGTCCAGGTCCAAGGTGACAGTTTAGATTTGTTTGAGGGGGCATCTTCAGCGAAGGTAAACTGGGGAAAAAGTGAAGCTTTGCAGGTTGGGCAGTGGGCAGACAAAGAAATACCAAAGCTACCAGGAAGCATCAGATGAGGAAGGCAGGGCTTGAAGGTTTTGGGTGTTTTTTTGGGAACAGAAGAGTTTCAACAACAGAACTGGGAGGGTGTACCAGATTGTCTAAATGGAAATGGCTGCTACCTCAGCTCTCTTACAGGGGGAGGGTCCTAATTGTCAATAACTTGGTTGCCTCGACCCTTTGGCACAGACTGGTAATCCTGCCTCCACCACAGGGCCTGATTAAAGACATCCAGAGGGCAGTTGTGGACTTCTTCTGGTCAGGGCTTCACTGGCTGAGATCTACGGTGCTGTACCTGCCGGTCCAGGAGGGAGGGCAGGGCCTGGTGGACATCGCATCGCGAATCACAGCCTTCAGACTGCAGACAGCTCAGAGACTGCTGTACAGTTTCGGCCTGCCATGGACGGATACTGCCTGTGTGCTACTGAGGAGGGCCGGACGCTTAGGTTATGACAAACACCTGTTCCTGCTCCAGCCCCAGTCAGTGGATCCAACTGGTCTGACACCGTTCTATCAATCCGTCTTACAGGCGTGGCAGGTTTTTACAGTCCATCGGAGAGCTGTGTCGACACCAGGAACGTGGCTCTTTGAGGAGCCGCTTTTTGGAAGCAGCTATATCACATCCCAGGTCCTGACGTCCGTCAGCCTGAGATCCAGACTGAGAGAGGCCGGCTGTGTGAAGCTGGGTCATCTGATGAAGACCTCCATCCCTCAACTTGCGGAGCTGATCAACATCCGGTCCAGCAGGCTGCTGCTCAGGCTGGTGGAGGAGGTCTGTGCTTCCCTGCCAGAAGTCCTCACAGCGTTTGTTGGAGACCGTGCAATATCTGACCAATGGGACAATGAATGTGAGTATCTCTTCCCACCCCTGGCTGTCTGTCCTGCTGTGGGACAGTGGGAGGATGAGGAGGACATCATGCTGTCTCTAAAGACACCCCAGTTGGGGGACTTTGAGACTCTGGGGAGGAAAGCAGCGTATCAGGTCAGTGTGAAAGTCTCTAACTTGCGCTCTCTGGCAGGAGTGAGGGTGTCGAGGTGGACCGAGTTTTTTGGCAGGGGATCCTTCCCAAGGGGCTGTTGGCGGTCCCTGTACAAACCCCCTGTAGACAAACGGACAGGAGACCTCCAGTGGAGGATTGTTCATGGGGCCATAGCTACAAACAGGTAGCTGGTGCACCTCGACCCTGGCTCAGGGGACAGCTGTCCTTTTTGCTCGCAGACAGAAACTATCCACCATCTGTTCGTTGAGTGTTCCAGGCTGGTGAGACTCTTCAGCCGCCTGAAGGCGTGGTTTCAGGGCTTAGGAGAACACTTTTCTTTCTGTCTTTTTATCTGTGGTCCAAACTACTCTGCTAAAAAGAAATCTGTCCACACACTAGTGAATTTCCTTTCAGGACTGGCAAAACTAGCAATTTGGAAAACAAGGAAAAACCGGGTGAGGGGTGTAGGGTCAGAGGACGTGAGCTTGATGCTGACCGGACTGCTGGCTGCTCGGCTCAGGGTGGAGTTTGGGTTCTACAGTCTGACAAAGAAAACTGAACTCTTTGTGAACATTTGGGCTCTGAACGACGTTCTGTGTTCAGTCAGAGACAATGCTCTGGTTCTGAACCTATGAATTTGTGGTTTTTTTTTGGTTTTTGTTGTTTTTTTGTGTGAATTAAGTTTGGTTTGATAAACAGTAAAACTCTGTAAATGGAACTTAAAAAAATAAATAAAGATACATTTTAAACCTCTCTCTCTCTCTCTCTCTGTGATTTTTAAGGGGACGGAGATATTGTCAATGTCTTACAACGTGTCCAACCACAACAGTCATGTTAAAGGCAGTTATTGATAATAGGATAAAAAGACAGAAAATATGTGTCAATTTTAGAATGAAAGTATCTGTTTTAAAGCTGGGGCAGGCAGTTTATTTGTGTGGCCAATTTGCTGGAACAGCAACTTTTCCTGAAGGATATTCAACTGTTGAATCAGGCTTTCACCATCTGAAGGGATGCGCACAATCATCTGCATTCGTAGAACAGCCGATAGGAAATGCCTGTCTCTGAAATGCCCGGGGATTGGCAAAAGTTTCCTGTCATTTACTGGATTTCCTAAAGCCTGAAAACAAAGCCACGAGGAGGTGCAGAAGTCTAGTTTTCTGTCAGACCACTTGAATTACAGCTGATTGAATTTTTGCCAAAAAACGAATTGCCGACCCCGGTTTTAAATCTAACAAACATGCAACATGTAAACATACACCATTATCTTTGGCTGGAAAGAGGTGAACCTCACCTGTCCACTGGACATGCGCAGCACTGAGGCGACGATGCAAATGTAGGAGAAGATGATGAAGGCTAAAGGACCATTAAGAATAAACATTGCTACAGTAAAGGCGGTGTTGAATTTTTGCGTGGTGTCCCCGCACACTAGAGCGGTAAGAGAGATGGTGTCGCAGAAGGCTTGTATGATTTGGTTGGGCCCACAAAATGACATCATAGTGAAGTTGACAGTGCTAATGCCAGAAAACATGTGTGCAACCACCCAGGAGAGGAGCGTGAGGCCTGTCATGGTTGTGTTTGTCATCCACATCGGGTATCTGAGGAGGGAAAGGGGGATATAAAGAGAGGGTAAGAAAAAGGAGAATAATGTGTTTTTGTCATATTCCAGTGCGTAGAGGTTAGACTACTCAAACAGCTTCTTTTCACCTGAGAGGAAAACAGACGGCCAGATATCTGTCCAGAGCCATAGTCATTCAAATCAGGGAGTTCAAGGAGCCAAAATAGTGGATCATGTGCTTTTGAAAGAGGCAAGTGTGAAAGCCAAGACTCCCGCCATTCCACCAGTAGCGAGCGATTAGTTTAGGTAAAGCTACGGTGGTAAAGCCTGTAGGAAGATGAGAGGAAGCGAAAAGAAAAACGAGAAGACAAGACATGCAGATCACGACAGCCGTTCTGCTTTTATATGAATAACTATTTCATGTAGAACATTACATACAATGTCAGGATCACATTCATTTTCAAATGTATGATGTCATGTCACACTTGAATGCATTGATTTAAAGGGCAGACTGATTCATACTGTTTCTTCAACCTGAAATCCTTCACACCAGTTACTGGAGACAAAATTGGGATGTCCTTTGATTTTTACACTCATATGTGGTTCATTCTGGCCTACGTCTTTCAACTTCTTTCACCAGAAACTTGGTTTACACTTCAATTATTGAGATGTTGATTCTTTCTCTCATATTCCCATTTGCCACTGTTGCCTGTATCATGTTCAAGGACGACAACAGTAATTTATACAACCAATGAGCCCATCAATGTTTGTTTAACTGTTAAATATATAAAATATGACTGGTAGGGGTAATATTTTGTTGATTAAAGCAGCAGCTAATACACTAGAACCTGAGAACAGAAGATGTATTGCAGGTAAATTCAAACAACACCATTATTACCAATGTCTGAGAGGGCCAGGCTGACTATGATGAGCCTTTTTGTTTGATAAAGATTTGTTTGACAGGCAGGAAGCGCTCGGTGTGTTGATACAACTTTGTCCCAGTGGAAGAAAATAAGAAAAGCTCAATTGTCCATAACATCTCTACTCTCTCTCTCTTTTAATCCCAATGACAGAGTTCGAATCCAGGTCGTTGCCATCTTCCCATAAATATATTTCCTTCAATGTATTTCTTCATACGTGGCTGTCATACAATTCTTAATACAATTAAGAAATTACAAACCTGTAACCTTTGAGACACAAAGGGAATTTTTTTAAAAACTGCTTAATTTAAAATTTTCCAGTTTGTTTGTAGTTTCAGAAAGAGATCACGTTTCAATGTTAACATGGAAATAAGCAAAGGTTTGGTTGCCTAAATGAAATAGGGAATCACCAAATTAGGTCAAAGCAGCTGCTCCATAGTCAACATTACCAGGAATACACAGGGGCCTTTACGTTATGCTGGGCAGATGGGCAGACGTTCAGTTTTGGATTAAGGTGGCTAACAATCAATAATCTGGAAATTAGATGAATTTCTGGGGTTACAGAAATTTTCATTGGCAGTTTGAGGTTTATAGATGCACATGCCAAAGGCCTGCCAACATTGGATGAATGCCAACTTTCTTTTTCTATCTAAAGTTAATTACAGTCAAGGAGGACAAGGTTTTTCATGTAAATGCTGACCACTGAGCAGTGCCAGTCCTCCCCTTCTTCACATGTTGGCGTGTCTATTGGCCCTCATCCACAATCTCTTACTATCGCTCTACTTATTCCCATTCATTTAGTCTTCCTTTAAACATGTTCTAGCTTTTTGTGTCAGTCATTATCAGTTGTGATTTTATTGTTACATTATAATATTCGGGCTATGCACCTTCTAGATCTATCATAATCTACAGATCATCTATCAAAAGAGCAGATTCAGAAAATGAGTTTATTTGTTCACAAATTAAAGAAAACATATGACGAAAATGATTTCCCCAAAAGGACGTTAACATTGTATCAATAAATAATGAAAACAATACAAATTATTTTCTCTATTTTCACTTCAGACTGAACCACGTTGATTCAGAAAGTACAGCTCAATCAAAGGCCCGAAATGTCAGAGTCAGAGCACATAGTGGTGGGAATTGTTGTATGTCTTTCAAAACTAAAAAAAAAAGACGAGCAAAGACAAAGAGTACTTGAACAACAATAAGCTGCATCATTTGTGGGATAAATATTTGTGTCTCTGTCTGTATTTGGGGGCCAAACACTCTCAGGATCAATTAGTCAGTTTGGTCACAACATGTTGAAGCAAGACTGTTGTCCTCTGGGAAAAAAGGAGCAGAACAACAGTTCAGGCCTCTCATGAGGGCAAATGAGAAGCTACAGTGGCGTTGTGCTGGGATTCCCCTGAGTCGCCCTGCTAGAGAGTTGACAGTTTGTAGTTGAGGAAAGTCTAAAGTATGTTTTACAAGTGCTGAAATGAATAGTTGATTAATTGGTTGAGTTACAGAAAATGTAGTTTGAAGTCATTTCTAAATAAAAAATTATACGTTTTTGTGAATAGTGTGCATTTGCAACATCTTGTAGAAGAAATAGTCAATTCATTTGTTGAACTAATCAATTGAAAGATAAATTGATAAATAATAAATCATTAGTTGTAGCCCGACTGCATCTGTGGTTGATTCCCTCAAGAGGCTAATTTGCAAGCTCTTTTTGTTTGTTTTTTTGCAGAATTGGAAATAATGTAATGAGCTGTTCCCTGCAGGCCTGAAGCAGAGGATGGATCCCGTCATTTTGCCCTCTTAGTGCCTTCTGTTATGTCATTTCAGAGGATTTTTCTCTCCTTGGGACATTCTAAACACCTGTAATATACCCAGGGAGCTAATTGCATTCATTTGGCGACAATACCTTAATAGTGAATCCCTTCGGGTAATACTCCATGTAATAGTTTGACTTCAGATCTCTCATGGCCCTGGAGCTTTAATAGTCTCTGGAGTAGATTCTAATATTATTTTAGACACAGCACACTGAGCCAGAAGAAATTAATAAAATTCTGAATGTAGGTATTCGGGAATTTAGAATGGACTTCCTCCAAGGCAGGAGTTAGGGTTTAGTCCATCTCCATGTTGCTTTAACCTTACTGAACACTTACAGAACTGAGTGCAGCTCTATTGCATATAAAGATATTATGTAAAATGTTAAAACACACTTTAGGGATAAACAACTGTACTTTACATTTATTTATTTTTGTCACTTGGCGTTTGATTTATTTATCCTTCAAAATAAATATACAACTTAAAATGTATTGTTTTCATAGATTATCACAAATGATACAGAATGTTTTTCAACCCTATGTAAGTCAGTCTACCTACGCACTTGGTTTAATTGGGTCTCTAGTGAGACCAACTGTTGTTCATCTTGGAATTTAGTTGGAAAACAAAGTCCAAGTAATGATGCAATAGTGTATGAAAACTAAGCAAGTTTCATTCAATTCAATTCAATTCAATTTATCTTTGTATAGCCCAAAATCACAAATTACAAATTTGCCTCAGAGGGCTTTACAATATGTACACATTTCATTTGACATCCTCTTGTCCCGGAACCCTCACATCAGAACAGGAAAAACTCCCCAAAAAACCCCTTTAACGGGGAGGAAAGAGGAAGAAACCTGTGGGAGAGCAATAGAGGAGGGATTCCTCTCCCAGGATGGACAGAAGTGCAATGATATCATGTGTAGAACAGGATAGTGAATTACAACACATTCAATGTAATTACAGCACATTCAATGTATGACACAGCCATGACAGGAGGCAACACCTGGTCCAGGTAAACCCGGATACACAGGAACCTGTGAGGCGAGAAAGCACAGAGACTCTGGTGAAGAAGCAGGTCAATAATGTGCATTAATGGTATCGGTAATATGAAATAGTAATGTGAGTAATAATAAAAGTGATATTAGCAGTTGGAGTCAGCAGGGCCATGGTAGGAGGAAGGACCAGGAAGGACACATGGAAACCTGTGAGGAGAGGAAGCACAAGGACTCTGGGGAAGAGACGAAAGCAGTACTGTGCATTAATGGTGTCGGTAATAGGATTAATAATGTTAATAATGAAGATCGTAGTAGGTGTCAGCAGGGCCATGGCTGGTTGAAGAACCAGTGTCCAGATAAAACTGCGGTCATCCTGTGAGGCGAGAAAGCACAAATACTCCGGGGAAGAAGTAAAGTTAGTAATGAGCATGAATGGGACATCAATGCATACAGACGGAGGTGAAGAAGAGGAGGAGAGAGGTGCTCAGTGTAGGAAGTCCCCCTGTAGTTTTTGCTTGTACCAGTTTGTCCATGGGCCGGTCCAAGGCAAGCCAGAGCCAGCCCTAACTATAAGCACTATCAAAGAGGAAAGTCTTAAGCCTACTCTTAAATGTGGTGAGTGTGTCTGCCCCCCGGACTGAAACGGGAAGCTGGTTCCACAGAAGAGGAGCCTGATAACTGATGGCTCTGGCGCCCGTCCTACTTTTTAAGACTCTAGGAACCACAAGTAACCCTGAATCACTGGATCGCAGCTCTCTAGTAGGGCAGTATGGTACTATAAGCTCTTTAAGATATGATGGAGCCTGACCAATTCGGGCTTTGTAGGTAAGTAAAAGGATTTTAAATTCTATTCTAGATTTGACAGGGAGCCAGTGCAGAGAAGCTAATACAGGAGTAATATGATCTCTCCTCTTAGTTCTTGTTAGTACACGAGCTGCAGCAGTCTGGATCAGCTGGAGAGATTTAAGAGACTTATTAGAGCAGCCTGAAAATAAGGAATTGCAGTAATCTAGTCTAGAGGTAACAAATGCATGAACTAATTTCTCTGCATCGCTTTGAGACAGGATGTGCCTGATTTTTGAAATATTACGTAGGTGAAAAAAGGCAGTCCTAGAAATAAGTTTTATCTGAGAGTTGAAAGACAAATCCTGATCAAAGGTAACTCCAAGATTCTTTACGGTGCTGCTGGATGCCAGCGCAATGCCATCAAGAGAAACTATATCATTAGAGAACTGATTTCGGAGGTATTCTGGGCCTAGTAGAATAACTTCAGTTTTGTCTGAGTTTAACATCAGGAAGTTGCAGGTCATCCAGGTTTTTATGTCCTTAAGACACGCTTGCAGTTTAGCAAGCTGGTTGGTTTCGTCTGGTTTGATCGACATATATAATTGAGTATCATCTGCATAACAATGAAAGGTTATAGAGTGTTTTCTAATAATATTACCTAAAGGAAGCATATATAAGGTGAACAAGATTGGTCCAAGCACAGAACCTTGTGGAACTCCATAACTGACGTTGGTCTTCATCGAGGCTTCATCATTTACATAAACAAACTGAGATCGATCTGATAAATAGGATCCAAACCAGTTCAGTGCGGTTCCTTTGATGCCAATATAATGTTCCAGTCTCTGCAACAGGATGTAGTGGTCTATAGTGTCGAACGCAGCACTAAGGTCTAACAGGACAAGAACAGAGACGAGTCCTTTGTCTGATGCGATTAGAAGGTCATTAGTTATTTTTACCAGAGCTGTCTCTGTGCTATGATGCTTTCTAAATCCTGACTGAAAATCCTCAAATAAACTATTGTTACACAGAAAGTCACACAACTGATTTGCAACTGCTTTCTCAAGGATCTTAGAGAGGAAGGGAAGGTTAGAGATCGGTCTATAGTTGGCCAACACCTCTGGATCCAGAGTGGGCTTCTTAAGAAGAGGTTTAATCACAGCTACTTTGAAGGACTGTGGTACATGACCTGTTACTAAAGACAGGTTGATGATATCTAATAAAGTTGTGCTAATTAATGGTAGCACTTCTTTAAGCAGCCTAGTCGGTATAGGGTCTAAGAGACAGGTGGACGGTTTAGACGTAAAAATTGTTGAAGTCAGTTTGTCAAGGTCAATGGGAGTAAAGCCATCTAAACATATATCAGGGTTTACAGCTGTTTCTAAGGTTACTCTATTTGTGGAAAGATCGGTCGAGGGCAGGAGATTATTAATGTTCTCTCTAATAATTATAATCTTATCATTAAAGAAGTTCATGAAGTCATTGCTACTGAGGTCTAAAGGGATACTCGGCACAACAGAGCTGTGACTCTCTGTCAGCCTGGCTACAGTGCTGAAGAGGAACCTGGGGTTGTTCTTATTTTTCTCTATTAACGATGAGTAATAAGCTGATCTGGCATTACGGAGGGCCTTCTTATATGTCTTAAGACTGTCTCGCCAGAGTAACCGAGATTCTTCCAAGTTAGTGGAACGCCATGTTCTTTCAAGTTTCAAATGTTTGCTTTAATTTGCGGGTTTCAGGGTTATACCATGGAGCGAATCTCCTTTGTTTTACCAACTTCTTTTTTAAAGGAGCAATAGAGTCTAGTGTCCTTCTCAGTGAACTTGTAGCACTGTCGACAAGATGATTATGTATGCATGTACACTCAATTCAAGGGATATTTTGAGAAATAGACCCTCTGTGCAATATATGTGAAGCGAGAGTCAACAGGTGGTTAACTTTCTTTAACCTGTTGTGTTCAAGATTTCACAAACAAAAGGCAAAGGAAAAAGCCCCGCTCGTTGCTCCTGATCCGTCAGCAAGATAAGGCCGGATCAGCTGGTTGAAGTTTAAATCTAAAGTATTTAATAATTAACAGAAGCTAAAACAGTTACAAACTGAATCACACTATGAATTACAAAACAAATATAATCCGCACCACACGACAGACTGGTGTGTCCGCCTCATGGTCCAGATGAGGTCTGATTATCTCCGGGGATTCACAGTTCCTTTGTCCCTCCAAAGTCTCTGAAATGTCTCATATTACACATTCCTCAGCCCATCGATCAGCTCAGTGATTGGCTGAACCCTTCGGACTTCATTCGGCCACTTCCTTGACCAATTCCTCCTCCCTTCTTGAAGTCTGTGCTCAGAAACCTTTCAGCAACATCCCCCTCTCTCTGATTTGCATTACTTTATGGCTGTGTCATAAATTCTCTGGTTTCTCTCACAGTGCACAGTACATTCAGTAACTCTCCTTTTAGTTTAAACCTTCCACAAGTAAACATATTGTGTCCTATAATATCCATCGCTGAGCGCTTTTAAACATACTAGAAATGCTTTTAAACTTAAATTCCTCACAAACCGCACCTTTAAAGCTCGCTCATTAGCATAGTGATAGTTATGTCATGCTTGTTTAATCCTTACAAAAATGGATTAAGGAATGGAGAAACTTCATTTAATGGTTTTACAGGATGTTTCGTGCTAGAACTGTTTGTTGTTCAGAAAGTCAAATGAAGTGTATTTTTCGAAATTGTAATTGTCTCAGGTCGCAATGCACTTTATTACAATAATCTATTTTTGGTATTTGTAGAAGATGAGAATGTGGATTCTTATGTCAATTGAATTTTTTACTCAATGCTATATATAGTCAATGCGAATCCCTCCTTTGCACAATCGATACAACCCCAGTTCATGGGCCAAATTCAGTTGTGACGCCTGGGGAACAGAATAAGTGCACATTTTGTGACTTCTTCTTAGTCAGCGTTTACTCCATTGGTGAAGATTTAATGCGGAGCGGTTCTCCTATGATTCAGATTCGATCACAAACAAGTAATACAGTAGTTTTAGTAAAACTAGAATAAATTCTGTGCTTGTTGTTAAAATAATCCAGGCCACAGAAAGTTTGTAGCGTCATGAGGCAGTGCAGTTCATGCTGTCTACCAACTCCCACCCTTGACTGTACCGCGCAGTTCGGGACAAAGTGTTTACCGAACTCTTCTGGAGATGTCATCATCCTGCAAGAGCAGTGTCAACTAACAACTCATTGACAGCCTCATTAGACAGAGTTGTTCCAGCTTTCAGCAAGGGAGTAAAGCACAGTTCAGTTGTGAAACTTCTTACTCAGGAGGACTGCAAGAATCAAACAATCAAGAAATGAAAGTATGAAAAATACGATTTTTCATTCTGGCTTTATGGACAAACTGTATCATGTAATAAACAGTCTGCTTCCCGCTGGCATTGACCGTATTCTGAAATAGACTTGCACATCAAAAGTAGGTTCTGAGCAGGAATTTATCTTTTTGGTTAGTAACCAAAGATGACTAAAACTGAGGTAACATCGGATGAATCCAAACAAGTGTTGGCTAACATTTTACCATGATGGTCCAGTACAGCATCCTCATGGCTTTAGACACCACCTGTGAATCCCATGCTCCCTATTGAGCTCATGCATGAACAAGATCTTGAGATACTCTGTCACTTTGGGCAGAAACACTTCATATGGTAGTCCTAGTGACCTCGGGCTTTCTTTTAAGAGCAGCAACGTTGTGTTCTGGCCTCCTTGCAAGCGAATTGAATGGCGTGGAATGGCCGAGTTTTCTTTTAAAAACAGCCAAGCTATGTTTCTGTGCCGACGTGAGTCAGACGGGAAGGGCCAAGAGCTAGATGGGACAGAGAGTTTTGTAGTTTCAGGGAAAGCAGGGCTGCACCACAGGGGGTCCTGGGGTGTCTGTGGCTATTTGACCAATGGGATCGCTGAGTTTTGGTCAGCCAAAACTCAGAATTCACACGTAGGTGTAAAATTGTTTATTGGGGGGGGGGGGGTTTGGTGTTTTATCAACCCAGAGCAGTCCTTTGGCTGAACAAGCAGGCCTAAGTCAGATCCCTTTGTTACAGAGCACATAGTGACCACAAGCACATGGTCAGATCCCAACACCGCACAAAGTTAAAACCTCCCGCTCCCATGCAATTTTTATTCTAAAGCAGAGCGTACACACTCACACACACTCACACACTCAGCCCCACATCAATGCAACATTTCATCTCACAGGAAATAGTCTACAACTCTTTCAAAACACTGTCATTCTTAAAGCACCATACTAATAAAATGGGGGTATCGTACCATTTATGAAGGCAGGCTATTGCAATACCTCACTTTTAACGGTATACTGTGCAACACTAGCCAGAGGTATAAGTCAAAGCAGTATAAATCTGTTCCAGTTACAGCCAGCTCATGCGCAGGTTAGCTGAGAAGCATGCTAAGTGTTTACATGAGTGCGATATCAGACTGGAAAGGAGTTTGTCTGATGCTGAGTGGCTGATGGACACATGGGATCAGACTTTGACCTTGTTTGATGTGAAGTCAGTGGAGGATTTGTCAGCCACTCTTCTCAAAACATTTAAAGCTCAACAGAGCTTCATCATCACACACAGAACAATAGATCAGTGAGAACTGACATGCCCAAGAGGACGCTTATACGTCAACCACTGCACTGAGGACAGAAAAGGCTTGACAAGTTTTACAATGAATTTATTCAACTCAGCTCTCGGGAAAAACATCACTTTTGTGCGTCCTGAATACTTCATTGTACGTGGATTTATTGGCATACCTCATATCAAGTATTATTATGTCTTCCTCTGTTTTGTTTATATTGTTTCAGTGCTTGGAAACACAGCTGTGATGGCAATAATATACTTGGATCATAATCTGAGAACTCCAAAATATATTGCAGTTTTTCATCTCGCATTTGTGGACCTGTTTGGTAGCTCTGCTCTGATGCCGAAAGTTCTTGACATCTTTCTGTTTAACCATCGCTACGTCCCCTACAACGACTGCTTGACATTCCTTTTTTTCTGCTACACCTGCCTTTCCATGCAGGTTCTTAATCTGGTTGCACTCTCCTATGACAGACTAATAGCCATCATCTACCCTCTGCACTATCAAGTGAAGGTGACCCACAGGTTCATGCTGTCTTTGATTGCTTCTTTCTGGGTCTTTGTTATAATTGCTGTTCTTATTGCAGTTGGCCTTCTCACGAGACTTTCCTTCTGTAAGTCTGTGGTTATCAACAGCTATTTCTGTGACCATGGCCAGATATACAGGCTGGCCTGCAATGACTACACACCCAGCTATGTCTTTGGTGTTTTGTTAATAGCTCTAATTCTTTGGTTTCCACTGGCATTTATCGTGTTAAGTTATTTATGTATTGGTTATGCTTTGTCCAAAGTGGCCACAGCTCAGGAAAGATACAGGGCCTTTAAAACCTGCACAGCTCATCTTTCATTAGTGGCAATCTATTTCCTCCCAATATTAATCACATTTACTATGAGTAGAAATATACATCCAAATGCCAGGATCATAAACCTGTCTCTGACCTCTGTTTTTCCTCCCATGCTGAACCCAATCATTTATGTTCTGCAGACACAAGAAATCATAGTATCAGTGAAAAAAATATTAAACATTAGAAAGCAATCTAAAATTAAAGTGAAGAAAGTTATCATAAAATGACCACCTGTGTTTATATTTTGGGCCTTGTGTTTAGGATTGCCATCCTGTACATTATAGTTTTAAAATAATATAATACTTTGAAATGAATTAAGCAGGAGCTATTGTTAATATTTCAACATTAAATTCAGCTTGGATTTATTCTGTTAAATTGTTTGTTGTATTGTCTGTTCACTTGTTAATGTTTCTACTTTGTTATATTATGTGTAGAGGCCTCGAAAACATGATGACCCATCTCAAGGGGCTTATCCTAAATAACTAAATTAGCATTTTTCATTTGTGCTGATGTGCTTGTATGATGCAAAGATAACAAGTTATTGTGATCTAAGTTTGTGTCTCTGCACATGTTCACAGTACAGTAGAACATTTATGTAGTTTTTATTTAAATTTTTTTGTGGAAAATTTAGAACATAAAAATAAGCAGAGTTTTCATAAAATATATTGTAATTAAAGATTCATTGCAATCAAATGTTGGGATATTTTTCTGCTTCTTTATTGACATGGATATCTCATAATTATAAAGCACCGAGACGCACCTCGTTTTCTTGCCTGCTTCTCTTTTCTGAACCACTGTACTGTGTTTTTAACCCTACTTTACATTAAACCTCTCCAACCATTCAGGGACATACAGACTTTCATTCAAGAACTTTATTGTGAAGCGCCTCCAGAAAGCGTAGATTCTTTGGAGCTGAATGTCTGAATTTCAAAATAATCAAAGATGAACAATGCAAATGTACCCAAATGTTTTGACATATTTATCCAGAGGGAGGTTCTCATCAAGAGATGAAGTGCTGTTCAGGCTACTGAAACCAATTGTGAGGCTCTGTCTTTGTAGCATGTCCTTGCAGCATGCCTTGATGCACAGTATTTGCGTTGACCTGGGAGGCAGTTAGAAAGCAAACAGATTATTATGAAGTGCTTTTGTTGTAGTTTTTATAAGTTGATGTGTTATATGCATATAAGTAAAATAGGAAAAGAACAGACATTCACATTTAAATCAACACAGCAGGATTGTTAGAGCGGCGGCCATTTTTTTGTGTGCTGTCGCCATTGTGACCTTTGTAGCGAGCTGACTTCCTGTTGACTAAATCGACTTCAGTCAAGTCACACACAGACGACACGCGAGGTGAGGTTTTATAGTAACGACTAGAACTAGCTGCGGAATATTTATGTTAAGAAGCGTAGAAAGCCAGAGTAAATGAGTCACAACTTAATGCTTCATCCACACACTCTTCTCACAGCGCAGGAAAGCAGATTGTTAGCACCAGATGAATGACGACTTTGTTCGGCTTATTTTCTGTAACTAGTGTAGCATTAAACCATGGCATAATTAAAAAGCTAGCTAGCTAACTAGCGGAGCGCTGGCTAGTAATAGGCCCTCTGCTGGCGCATCAGTAACTTATCAGGCGGAGAGTGGTAATGCAGCACGGGACACGACGAGGTCCTTTCAAAGCCAAATCCCACAAAATGATAATAAATTCAGACGAAGTTCTGTGAGAAGTTGATGAGGGTTCAGCTGCTAAAATCAAGAAGACACCACAGTGACTGCAGTAAGCGCTGTGTTGTATCGCAGTGGTGTTTGTGAAGAGAATGTCACTCTCGCCTCCGGACTGCATTTCCATTTGGTCCATTTCATGTTCCTGAGACACATGGTGAAATGATATTTTACTCTTTGGTGGCCAATCATGCCATTTTTAAAGGCAGGCTATTGCAATACCTTACTTTTATTGGTATACTGTGCAACACTAGCCAGAGGTATAAGTCAAAGCAGTATAAATCTGTTCCAGTTACAGCCAGCTCATGCGCAGGTTAGCTGAGAAGCATGCTAAGTGTTTACATGAGTGCGATATCAGACTGGAAAGGAGTTTGTCTGATGCTGAGTGGCTGATGGACACATGGGATCAGACTTTGACCTTGTTTGATGTGAAGTCAGTGGAGGATTTGTCAGCCACTCTTCTCAAAACATTTAAAGCTCAACAGAGCTTCATCATCACACACAGAACAATACATCAGTGAGAACTGACATGCCCAAGAGGACGCTTATACGTCAACCACTGCACTGAGGACAGAAAAGGCTTGACAAGTTTTACAATGAATTTATTCAACTCAGCTCTCGGGAAAAACATCACTTTTGTGCGTCCTGAATACTTCATAGTACGTGGATTTATTGGCATACCTCATATCAAGTATTATTATGTCTTCCTCTGTTTTGTTTATATTGTTTCAGTGCTTGGAAACACAGCTGTGATGGCAATAATATATTTGGATCATAATCTGAGAACTCCAAAATATATTGCAGTTTTTAATCTCGCATTTGTGGACCTGTTTGGTAGCTCTGCTCTGATACCGAAAGTTCTTGACATCTTTCTGTTTAACCATCGCTACGTCCCCTACAACGACTGCTTGACATTCCTTTTTTTCTGCTACACCTGCCTTTCCATGCAGGTTCTTAATCTGGTTGCACTCTCCTATGACAGACTAATAGCCATCATCTACCCTCTGCACTATCAAGTGAAGGTGACCCACAGGTTCATGCTGTCTTTGATTGCCTCTTTCTGGGTCTTTGTTATAATTGCTGTTCTTATTGCAGTTGGCCTTCTCACGAGACTTTCCTTCTGTAAGTCTGTGGTTATCAACAGCTATTTCTGTGACCATGGCCAGATATACAGGCTGGCCTGCAATGACTACACACCCAGCTATGTCTTTGGTGTTTTGTTAATAGCTCTAATTCTTTGGTTTCCACTGGCATTTATCGTGTTAAGTTATTTATGTATTGGTTATGCTTTGTCCAAAGTGGCCACAGCTCAGGAAAGATACAGGGCCTTTAAAACCTGCACAGCTCACCTTTCATTAGTGGCAATCTATTTCCTCCCAATATTAATCACATTTACCATGATGGAAAATATTCATCCAAATGCCAGGATCATAAACCTGTCTCTGACCTCTGTTTTTCCTCCCATGCTGAACCCAATCATTTATGTTCTGCAGACACAAGAAATCAAAGTATCAGTAAAAAGGTTATTAAGAATCAGAGGGAAATCTAAAATAACAACGAATAAATGAATCATGATGTGACGAATTGTCTATGCTGTCCACCATCTCTTTGGGTGTTTTATTTGCTGTATATTTGCCTTTGTAATTAGTAGGATTGTCCTTTCCAACATCATTTAAGTTGAGTATTAATTCATTTTTGGCATTATTTGCAATATGGTAAAATGGCTTGTTCTAAATCATAGATGTATTTTGTAATGTCACCCAAATGTTAAAAAATGTTCATGTATTATTAAGAATGACTGAATTTACAATCATTGAAAAAAAAGCTCCTGACAATAATAACTTCCATACTTCTTTTACAGAGTTTTCTTTGATCGTTGCAAGAGGGTGACCTGGCAGTTGTTGTTTTTTAAATTGTTTTTCTGTTACTCTGCTGATTATTTGGAGCATGTGATGCAAGACACATTTTCACGTGTGAACCGACGGCAACATTTTATTTTATCTTCTCTGAAAGAACTGACTTACAGTAATATTGTCGTTTGCTTGTGTCAGAACTGCAAGAACAAGTGAAGTTGCTGATAACGTATTTCTTACTTTTTCTAAAATGTGACAAAATAAACAACTGACATATGAACATATTGACAGATACAATCGACAGGCATGTAGACAATAATATGAAGCAGTTACAATGATGTATGTATGTGATGATATGATAAGTATCCGGGAATAGAGATTAGATTAGATTAAGTAGTATATGTGTGGGTAATGTGTGTGTGCATGTTTGGATGTTTTTTATGAGGAGCAGTGATATGTATCCGCGTTCAGTGAACCTGGACAGGCTGGTATGTGGGAACAGGAGTAGGCTCTGGGATGTGTGGTGGAGAGAAAGAACAAGACATGTTCTTAATTTTATGGTGAGAATAAATATATGATGTAACAGCAAAATCATAATATAAAGAAAGAAAATTGTTAAATAATAATATACTGTCATTATATAATACAATAAGTTAGAATATATACATTACTATACAATAACACGTTGTTATATAATATTAATGTCACAATAGTTAACATTCCACATTCAAACATCAATGGGGTGTGAGGCCAGGCCGGAGCCATGCAAAGTGTTAAAAAGTACATAAAAACAAACTGATAATGTTGGAGCTTATCAATAATATGGCCTTTAATAATTTAGCACCCATGCCTGTTTAACACCTGGTTTCCGTACCCATTCCCACTATTCGCTAACTGTGTCTGTTGGCTGTTTGTTGCTGAGCAGGTGGTGTTCAGTGGGTTTTTTAATGTTGCGGAAAAAACGAGTTAGGAGACAGATGAGAGTGAACCAAAACAGTAAAGCTGTGGCCCGATAGCTAAACAATGAGCTGGAACTCTTAGTTTCAGGTGATAATTATCTGTAGGTTCATCACTATGAGCGACTCCTTTCACATTATTTGATAGATCATTATTATAAAAAATATCGATGACATAACAGAAAACGAATTGAAAGGTCACTTTCTAGACCAGATATAAAATCAATTGCGTCGCACAGTAGATGCTGTATAGATTTGCGAAAGTAAATTGGAGTCGGTAAGATGGATTCAAATTGGTGTGATGTCTGGTGATGAGTTGCTAAGATACAATAGACACAGGGGAGAAGACATTGACAGAAATGTAGAGGACAGCTTCTCTAGCCACTCCTGTCAAAACAGTTAAAGCCTGACAGAGCTCTGTTACCACAAAGAGAGACGCATCACAGTGCTAATACTGAAGCACAGAAGAGGACACTACATAAACCACTGCGGTGTGGATAGTTTGACAATGAATTTATTCAACTCAGCTCTCGGGAATAACATCACGTTTGTGCATCCTGCCTACTTCATAATAAGTGGTTTATCCGGCATCCAAGAAATTAAGTACTACTATGTCTTTCTCTGTTTTGTTTATATTGTTTCAGTGCTTGGAAACACAGCTGTGATGGCCGTAATATACTTGGATCATAATCTGAGAACTCCAAAATATATTGCAGTTTTAAATTTAGCATTTGTGGACCTGTTTGGTAGCTCTGCTCTGATGCCGAAGCTTCTTGACATCTTTCTGTTTAACCATCGCTACGTCCCCTACAACGACTGCTTGACATTCCTTTTTTTCTGCTACACCTGCCTTTCCATGCAGTCATTTAATCTGGTTGCACTCTCCTATGACAGACTAATAGCCATCATCTACCCTCTGCACTATCATGTGAAGGTGACCCACAGGTTCATGCTGTCTTTGATTGCCTCTTTCTGGGTCTTTGTTATAATTGCTGTTCTTATTGCAGTTGGCCTTCTCACGAGACTTTCCTTCTGTAAGTCTGTGGTTATTAACAGCTATTTCTGTGACCATGGCCAGATATACAGGCTTGCATGCAACGACCATTTCCCCAATTACATCGTTAGTTGTCTGTACCCTGTTCTTATTTTTTGGCTTCCATTCCTTTTTATCTTGTTAAGTTACCTATATATTGGCTGTACTTTGGCTAAAGTGGCGACTGTTCAAGAAGGTCTCAAGGCCTTTAAAACATGCATAGCTCATCTCTCATTGGTGGCAATATATTTCATTCCAGTGTTAATCACATTCACTCTGATGGAAAAAATAAATCCAAATGCCAGGATCATAAACCTGTCTTTAACCTCTATTTTTCCTCCCATGCTGAACCCAATCATTTATGTTCTGCAGACACAAGAAATCAAACAATCTGTCAAAAGGTTGTTGAAAATCAGAGGGAAATCCAAAATCATAAAGAAATGAACCATAACGTGACAATTTGTTGTAAAGTTGGCATTGTAAATGGCAGAATTATACTTTCTAACACCATGCAATTTTTGGAGAAATTGATGATGAATTAATTTACTCATAATCAAAGTAATCAACACAAACAAATCCACTCTGTCCTGTACAATGTTTTCAAAAGTAATGGTAGAAGAAAGATGAAAGAATATGTAAATACCTGAACAATCTAAGTGTATTAAATCATTTTTTACTGATCGTTCTCTCATATGTATGCTGGTAGTTATTTATTTATTTTGTATTTTTTCTGAAAGAGGTTATAGAATTAAAAAAGCAGCCTACACTGAAATTTGTTCTCGACAAAAAATAACTGAGAAAAAGCAAAAGTTTGAAAAGAAACGTTTATTTGCCTTCTTGAAATCATTAATTGAACAAACAAGTTATTGTTATACAACACTTTGTGTCTCTATGCATGCCACCTTGTTGGAGTATGCAGTCTACTTTGTTTCTGGAAGTTTATTTATGTATTCATTTACATCTTTGATATATATATATACAGTATATATGTAGAATTCTGATACAATCTGAATTTTGTATTTTTAAAATCAGTGATAAATTGGTTATTTATTGTTACAATTATTTAGTTGGTCCTCTTTATCACGAGTGTTTTCTAAAAATATAATTTAGTATCTTTTACTGACCTGTAATAAAACAAAACTAAGAGACTGTGAGACTGTACATAAGCATGATGCTTTGAGCTCTAAGCTAACATATTTTAGAATTGTTTTATTGAAAATATAAAAGTTAAAAATAAAAAAGCCCCACTTAATCAAGCTTTTTACGACTTATCTTTGGGTATGAGCGGAAAGAGAGAGAGCGAGGTGTCTGTCTGTGTAGCGTAGAATGGACGACGTGTCTCCACTTCCTCCCACTGTACAATAGTGAAGCCAAAATATAGCATTTCATTTTGAGACTTTCTTCTATTACACAGACTTGTGATGGTTATGGAAAGTTAAAGTTAAAGTCATGTCTCTTGTACAATTCTGCGATTACTTCACCCAGAGCTGTAAATCACAGCTTTCAATCATGACGTCTCACCCCCTTTTACAGCATCAAATACCTAATTTATACCACACTTATTAGAAAAGTGAACACTTGAACATACATCAGCATGATAAGAACTCCCTAAGATGACAGAAACCATCTATGGGAAAAAATTATTAGACGTGTATTTGACCTTTTTAGTTTGGGCATGTGCCTGCGTGAAGGGGTGGAATTTATGACCTCTACTGCAGCCAGACACCAAGATCTTTTGGCTTCACTGTTGGAGATCTGTCATTGTCTTTATATACAATACTCTATCGTGTGTACGAGGGGAGAGACCATAGATAATATATAAGTGGACGTAGTCCTCGTGACATCACCCATTGGTTTGTGGACTGCTGTTTTGAAGCTTCTGCATTTTGGCTGTCGCTATCTTGGATTACGGTCATCACCATCTTGACTTTTTGCAACCGGTGAATGGAAGTGACCATATTTGGACTGCGGAGGAGTGACGTAGAGATGGTGTATACCGCTCGGGTAGCGATAGCGAACTGTCAATAACAAGGTAGCCCGCCCAAAAGCATACTCCGCTTTATGGTCTATTTAACTCTGAATGGGACAATAATTTACGAAATAGACATCATGCTGTTTTGAAAAAGACTTGAAACTAGCGATTGAGACCATAAACTCACGTTTACTGAGGTAATAAATCAAGTGAAAAATAGGTTAATTTTGTCATTGACTCATTGACTCATACAATTAGACTTGTTTTTGCAACCAGAGGAGTCGCCCCCTGATGGCCATTTGAAAGAATGCACGTTCAAGACACTTCCGCTTTGGCTTCACTCTTCAGAACTGGAGGTTGCTGCCTGGGAGACACAGAGGCAGCGGGACCTGGCCCCGCCTATTCGCTGCATACAGAGTGGACTGGACAGGAGGAGAGCACAGCGGTCTAGCCAGCAAGTCATGCATGCAAGCAGGCAGTAACTAGTGGGGAGCAAGCGAAGTAACAAGCTATAAAGAGTCACAAAAACAAATGGGATAAAATGTGTCAGGCGATTGTTCTGTATGCGAGAGGCTGAGCTACATTCGACAGTAGTACGCAAGAGTTTGGGCTTCCTTCTTTGGCTAAACGTTAGGAAGGGCTAATGACTTAGCATCGTTAGCTTAGACCGCCTAGTGTCCCATTGCTGGAATCTCCTCTGGGCGTCCTGGTGTCTTTTTTATTTCATATTGCAGACCGCGTATTGAATTCCCTCTGGAGGGGAAAAATACACTCGCCTTAAGCTTTGTTTACATTTAGTGTCATTGAAATTTCAAGTAATGGACTTGTAGCATGTGTGGTGGAAATTTATCATATGGTCCTTTAGTTATAACTTGTCTCACTTAAACCTGCATAGACCAGCCTAACCCTGTTCCCACGAAAAGGCAGGGAACCTGGCCTTGGTGGGCCGACAACATCTGTGAGGCGGAGGGTGAAGGGAGACGAGATAACGCGCATATAGACTCTGCTTTGTCTCTTTTAGTGTGGTTAGACCTCCGAACCATCCGTGGGGAAAGAGCTCTATCCATTCAGCTGAATTTTGATTGAAGTGTCTGTTCATTAAATATGTTTTTAATACTTTAAGAAGTTCCATCGTGATTATTTCTCACTGGGAGGTTTAAGAGATTTTTTTCCCACCAGACGCTCGTCGGCGAGCGTCTGGTGGCCGGGCCTTCAATGCTCACGTGGACATGCTCACGTGGGCAATGACGGAGAAACCTGGTGATTGGGAAGAACGGCTTGCCCGATCTGAACCCGAATGGTGTCTTGTTATTGGACTTCTGTGCTTGCCACGCTTTGGCCATAACGAACACCATGTTCGAACATAAGGTGGCTCATAAGTGTACCTGGTACCAGAACACCTTAGGCCGGAGATCAATGATCGACTTCATAATCGTATCATTTGATTTGCCGCCGTATGTGTTGGACACTCGGGTGAAGAGAGGAGCAGAGCTGTCAACTGATCACCACCTGGTGGTGAGTTGGATCAGATGGCGGGGGACCCGGTTGGAAAGACCCGGCACACGCTGGCAACTGGGAAGAGACCTCGGGAAAGACCCAGAACACGCTGGAGGGATTACATCTACCAGCTGGCCTGGGAACGCCTCGGGATCCCCCAGAATGAGCTGAAACATGTTGAGTGAGCTGACCCCGACAGGGAAGTCGGGGTCAGCTGAAAGTACACTTCAACCACATATTGAATGCTTCCATTGGAGTCGTGTAAATAGGCAAAATTAGAATAATTGTGTCACAGTCCAAATACTTATGTCCCTGATGAAAAAGCCCATAGATGACATCAACTATGAGACAGTTACTCGTTGACTGAACATGTGACACTGCGTGTTTCTACTGTCTCAGAATGAAGGGGTGGGATATAAATGTCGGGTCTGTCACAGCACAACTGACTCTCGTGCACTCAATGCTGTCTGAGGTGTCATCCTGTGTCGTATCGTCTCATTGTCTTGTTTTCTCTTTGTACATCTAGGGAAACAGATATTTATAATGACCCCAGAAGAGAGAGCTGTTTCCAATTTAAATGCTACATTTGTTCGCCCTGCCAAATTCTATCTCAGTGGGTTTTCCAACGTCCCTCACGTTAAGTATTACTATGTCTTCCTGTGTTCTGCCTATATCATCACTGTTCTTGGGAATGGCTTCCTTCTCTCAACTATTTACCTCGTTAAGACTCTTCATACTCCTAAATATATGATTGTCTTTAACCTGGCTTTCACAGATTTGTGTGGGAGCACTGCTCTCATCCCAAAAGTCCTGGACACACTTGTGTTTGACAGGAGATACATTGTCTATGAGGCTTGCTTAAGTCATATGTTCTTTGTTCTTCTCTTTGTAAGTATTCAGTCATGGACACTTGTCACAATGGCATATGACAGATTTATAGCAATTTGCTTCCCTTTAAGATACCATAGTATTGTGACTCAACCAGTTATTGCTGCAATGCTGCTGTTTGTGTGGGCTTTTTTTATTGCTCTACTGGCGTTGGATATTTGGTCTATTGTTCGCCTCTCCTTCTGTAGATCTTTGGTGGTAAAGAGCATTTACTGTGATTACGCACCAGTTTTTCTTCTGGCCTGTAATGACACGTCTTTAAATAGGATGTTTGCTTATTTAGCTTTTGTTGTAGTCCTCTGTATTCCTTTAGTACTGATAGCATTGACATATGTTTGCATTTCCGTAGCACTGAGCAGGATTGCAACAGGAGAGGAACGACTCAAAGCATTTAAAACTTGTACCTCTCACCTGATTCTTGTGGCTATTTTCTTCCTACCAATCTTGGGCACCAACATAGCGTCAGTAACCACCTACATCCATCCTAATACCAGGATCGTAAACTCATCTTTGACACACATCGTACCAGCTTTGCTCAATCCTATTATATACTCTTTAAAAACAGAAGAAGTGCTGATCTCTATCAAGAAGCTTTGCAAAAGAAATAGGATAACAAACACAACGAAAAAAGGGTGACGTCTTTATCAATGCTGTAATGAAACATGTAGGAGTGTTACAACAGCATAATTGTATTCATGACCTTTTACTACTTATACACACTATTATTTCACTTTTAGAAATGGTTATGGAGTGGTAATTCATCATTTACTGTACTTTGCAATGTAACCAAAACAAATGAGGTGGTTGCATTTTATATTACTTCAGCAATACTAACGATGCCCATCCAAAATGTTATCAGGGTTTTTAGTATGTTATGAATTGTTGTTGTGACTGTACACTGCTTATTAGAACAATTATTTGAGACAGAAATACAGTAAATCATTTTGTTGTATCTGTTGGAAATAAGTGGAAATTACACTTACTTTCGGTGGATCTCTCATACAGAGTCAGTTTTGAGTCTGATCTGTTACAGTGATAAGTCGATCGAAGGCAGTTAAATGGCAACGGCAACTATTTTCATAATCAATTCATTGTTTCATTTGTTGATATTTTTCAAGCAAACATGCCACATATTTGACAGGATTGATAGGACATTGACGCATTACTTTGGAAATGTCAGAAATTGTTTACTTATTTGAAGAGTGCATTTGAATGTTTCTCTCAAGCCTTTGAGGACTGTGACTGGGTTGCTCAAATGATGTACTGAGTGTATTATATTGAAAATCCTAAAATAAAGGTTTAAAAAAAATCCATGCTGTGAATTTGAAAAAGCAACCACATCCATATGTGCATAGATTTTGAAAGGTCAAGCTTGGTAAAAATAATGACTGATAAGTTGATGTGATGTAAACGCCTTGACAAAAAGAGGCAATCAAGACTCACAGGCTGAAAATGAAGCACGCAGGACTTCTATGGTGCGTTTGCACCATCTAGTGGTTTAGACTTGGATTGTACAGGATTGGTGGATTACAGTTGAAATACACAGTATAAACCAACACAGAAACAGGATGGGTTGCTGTGTATAGTGTAACACTATTTTATCATTAGTAGCCATATAGCTAACCAGTAGGATTTTAGTCTTTAGCCTCTATATTCAACTTTGTACAGTAAAAGCTAACGAGTTTAACATAAGTGTTTCCTGTTAAAAGGGCTCTAGAATGACATATCCTAAAAACAAGATGATTTTGGTTGCATGCACTTTAAGATATATGCAAATAACCCCAGGAGTAATGCTTTTACAGTGGAATTGATCTGTGTCATAGGAATTAAGAAATCATTTTTTCTCTCATCCCATTAACGTACTTGGCTTCTGCTTTTTTAGTCAACAGAAGTTGATCACAAATCAGTGGAATCTCAAAGGTTTGCAGAAAACAACAGCAGGGTGAATGCAAGAAGGTGAAGTGTACTGATGCAGGACAGGATCTCATCATTTAACTCTCAAGCATAAAGTGAGCGATTCCATATTGATGTGTTATCTCCTCCCAGCGATGTTTTTTAAACTGGCACAGGTCACAGTTGAGTGTCGAAACATCTACAGTGGCTCAAAGGTTGCAACATAAGCGAGACAAGACGAGTGGTAAAAGTAATAAGTAATAAATATACATTTATTCAAAGAAGACAAACCAAACGTCACCACAACATTCACATGCAAGCATGTACTCTGGAACCGAGCACAATAAACAAAGTGACAATGCAATTTTATGAACAACCAGAAGGCCAGCTGTCGTATATTAATAACTGAGGGTCATTGATGCTAGAGCTTGCACTGTACACATACATCCACTAGAAGGCAGGCACTCATCATATGATCTGAGAAACACTGCTCTAAACTATGTCCCCCATTATTTATTTATTCAGTACAGTGTAATGTATTGTTATTCTGTATCTTAATTTGGTCGGTTAATAGGAGCACAATATCAATAAGATACCACTAAGCATATACATTTTTACAAGATCTGAAGGACTTGTCTTCTGTAGTACATGATGCCACACAGTTCTCAAGGACCCCGTTACATCTAGATCCAGAATATGATTTAACCTGAATACATTTACACCTGGTGTTAACATTTGTCTCAGTGTCGATATCGAGGTCAGATTAAAAGTGACTAATCAGTGCAATATGATAGCTTGAATATTGCATGGTGTTTGTCCCCTGCGGATGGATTTGTCCTTAAACAGGCCAGAGTGAGACAAAGCGAAATGATTATAATGGGTCCGATGTGTGATGGCATCACCAGAGAGTGACTTTGACTTAAACAACCATCTGAAATAAAATAAAATACCACATTTTGTTTTTTCCCTGGTAAAATGTTTTTTTGGAGAGGTTTTTCCTTTTCCGAAACAAGGGTCAAAGCACAGAGAGTATCGTATGCTGTAAGGATTGTAAAGCCCCTTGAGGCAAATTTGTGATTTAGACTGGAGAAATAAAATGGACTTTTACTGTTTAAACTCGATCCTTTATTATCTTGGTTGGTAATAGATGGAGGTGTACATTACACAACAGCCAGTAGTTTTAGTTTTGCTAACTCCAACTCCCTTCAAATCAGAGATCATCTTACTTTTTTCCCCCAACAAAAGCTAACATCTTGTTTAATTTGTTTCTCAAAGAGTAGAGCTGAAACTGATTTGCTGCAACTCTGAAAAAATACAGCACACAGACCTTAAAAGTGCAGACATTTAATGCATGGATTCTTCCCGTAGCAAAAAAAACTGTGATGTATGGTAATGAGTCTATATTTTAGGTTTGGCCAACTGAAAGCATTTTTTTACAGTCAGGCCATTTTATTCACAAATATTTGAACGAACTAAAACCAAAGAAGGGCAGGGGACAGATTCTACACCAACATTTTAACATCTCGCCAAGATTTGCTCTTACGTTGGTCTGGTTAAATTAGATTTTCTCACCAGAGCCAGGGCTCTGATTTTGATCTCTTTGGTTTTCAAAGAGTAGACGATAGGATTGACGCAGGGTGGGATGCAAGAGGCCAGCGACAGGCTCAGCACACGTTGGTCTGGGTCAATCAGACGCAGATAAAACCCAATAGTAAAAATGGCAATGAGAGGAATGTAAAATACAGCAACAAGGATGATATGCTCAACGCAAGTGGACAGAGCTTTCACCCGACTGTCTAAAGATTTCATTCTGAACACGGTCACCAGGATAGCCACATAAGACAGAATAATAAAAGTAAAGGGTCCTACGAGGATCATAATCGTGAGAAAAGAAGCTGCAGACCACTGCATTGTGTAATCATTACAGGCTAGTCTGAACACAGGTGCATAGTCACAGAAATAGCTAAACACTCTGACAGAATTGCAAAATGAGAGTTGAGTCATTATACCTGTTGAAAATGCTGATACTCCCAGAGCAAAATACCAAGTCAGGCCGATAATACAAGACATGCTCCGCAAAGTGTTGACTGAGTTGTGACGCAGAGGGAAACATATTGCAATCAACCGGTCGTAGGCAAGGATAGCGAGCGCAATTGACTCCAAAGACCCAAATGCATAGTAGACAAACATTTGTACCAAACACAAGTTGAATGGAATGAAATTGTCCTTAACGAGGAATATCTTTATCATGCTGGGAATAGTGCATGTGTTAAGGACTATATCAATTACTGCGAGGTTGGTCACAGCCAGGAATTTTGGAGTATGTAAGCAGTGATTAAAAGAAATGACATAGATCACCAAACTGTTGAACAGCACTGTAACCACATAAACAAAGGACAGAAAGATGAAGTAGACACCGATGAAGGGAAATGTCTGGAATCCGATGATATAGAAGCCTGGAGGATGAATGATGAGAGAGTCATTTAAAACGGTCCTGAGAGAAGACATAGTTGAACTCCACAGCCTGTGTTGGAGGACGGCCTCTGCTTAAAAGCTCCACAGTCTACAGAACAGAGAAATCAAGTCACATTACACATTAAACCTCTATAGACTATAAACCACATGGATCATTTTCATGCCAGTTCAATGAGCATGATAAAACACAGCGGTATGCAACACGTATTCCAGTGAATTCACATGTGCTCAACAACAATCAGTCATACCTGATGTTCTCTCAACGATTGTTTAGCAGCAGCTCTATTTGATGCTGCATCCAAAAGGATGACAGCGTGTCTGACCTGTGTACAGCGAGAGATATACTTTCCTCATTGATCTCTTGAGATAGAGCTTCCAGCTGTTACTAAGGGGACCTCGTTCAGCAATACCCTATTAATGAATTGATCCATCAAGAGCAGGGCTCTGATTACACTTTTTTTTACAAGCTGTTGTGACATTTTTTATTTTACACTCTAGTATAAGCACTTACAAAATGCTTTGTGAAGTGAGTTTGTACACAGTGAGCAAACACCATGATGTTCCCTCAAGGTGCATTTATCATTAAAGAGGCCATGGCTCGAGTGGAAAGACTTGTACAGAAAGTGTTACGGCATATAAACTCTGTACTGGCAAAAATAATAATAAGTGTAAGAATGTACACGACTTGTTGCGTAATGTGCCACAAGGATGCATTCATCATTGGTGAGACAAAACAAAGACGTTCTAATGAGCTAATGGTTAATGACCTTTGCAGTAACAAACACACCTTTTACTCTTTGAATTTGGGATTAATGAATCTCCAAAGCACCTATTAACTAACCTATGATGGGCTGCAAGAGAAGAGACATCCTGACACTCTCCTCTGTCCACCTTTTCTTTTTAAATCAGATGACAAGTCTTAAGTTCAACATCCTCTTACTGACTAATACCATATATCTTTTTTTGTTGTCCCAAAGTTTATACTTGTAAACATTGTAGGCTTTTTACAGGTGTTTGAATGACTGACTTTCATTCAGTTTTAACCGAGATGAGCATTGTTGTAGCGATGTCTGGGCTTCGTGAGGAACCTTGTCATTTCCCACAAATAAAACGTGAACTGACAAAACAAAAATGTTGTCCCTTAAATTGAACAATACAGCAGTGACCAGGATATGTACTGAGTGCTTGGCAATTAACTTCCCACTGCTCTCTGGTGGACAAACCATATAAGACCCTGTTTCTAAATGACCTCAAACATGTCTTTGTTATTTCTGTTCCTCCATTTCCTTTATCAGCAAACAGAGACATCCATACAAACTGTCTGCGTTGGCTGATAAATCACATTTGGTCTCTTCACAAAACACACAAACTGAAAAGTCCAAGTCAGGATTTTTTTTGTCACCGATCACACTTTATTTTCTGAACAATAATTAAGTGATGTACAGTCTTTGCAGGGGGGTGTTGTGAGTTCAGCTGGGTGCGGACTGGGTGGAGGTCGGCTGCCGCTGCATCAGCTGTTCTTTCCGTGCGATTTGGAAGTTCATCATGCAGTCTTTGAAAGTCTGGACCTGGCTCTTGCACGTGCGCCAGTCCTGGTGTTCAGCCATGCACTCTTGCACAGCATAGTGCAGCTCAGCACAGCCAGTGCGGGATATCATCTGTTCAACGGGGTCGTCCTCATCGTCGTCTTTACGGCTGCGGTCATGGGGTGAAGGGGCTGCCATCCCGTTTCAGTGAACTCAGTGGGTCTGCTGAGGACAACATGTGATGTTATTGTTAATAAACAGGTGATCATAAGGTTTCAGTAACAACCACAAAACCTCCCCAGCTGTTCCTTCAGCGTGCCTTTGTTGTTCAGGCCTCTTCACAGTGACACCTCTAAATCTCCGGCTGTAACATCTGTAGCAATTTATTTATTTCAGTCACAATTATGAGAGAGACGATTTACACAAGATACTGCTGTATTCTGTCATTCATTGTCTGTACATTTCCATTTTAATCATAGTTCCTCACCTCTTATGACTCTTAGTTGGTGGTGTAGAATAGTTGGTGGTGTAGAATGTAAACTTACCCCGTCTCGTGAGGCACTTCCACTTTGTGAGGAAGTATTTATGTTTTTAATCAACCAGTCTATCATTTGTGCAATATGAAGACATTTGACTGATAGCTAGCTATATAGTTAGACCACCGTACTAGCTCGAGTTAGATTGTGAGGACTAGGACTTTTACTTGTCATGGATTCATTTTTAATCGTTGTATTGCTACTTCTTCTTACGTACAGTAACGATTTGGAAATACTCGTCAGTGTCAAAGTAACTTAACGAGGTCATTTAGCTGCACTAACAGCGTACCGTTACACTGCTTAACGTTACCAAAAGGCTAGCTTACTACTTACACATATTCACACACAATCAGCCGCCATTGTTCTCACCTGTTTATTCTCTTTGGGCGAATCTGTCCGTCACTGAAATTACGTTTTCCATAACCTGCTTTCTTCAGGACTTCTCGTAATCAACCTCACAGTCGGCGCTGTCGGCGCTCCGCGGAGGACACATTTGAGCGGAGGACGGAAGTGCAACCGTAAAATGGTTCCGTCGATACCTACATCGTTTCCGCTTCAGAAAACGAATGGCAATGAAGTAATTTTGTGAATAAATGCATGGGTATGTGAATGAAAATAGTGTTGCCAGTGCAGTTTTAAACCAAGTAGAGCAGTCACACTCACACGTACACATTGAAGCCACTAGAAGGCAGGCCACATCACCATTTGTTGTCCACGTTCTCTGGCTTATTGACAGCTTGTGTTGTATGTTGTTGTTCTGCAATGCGTATCTGTATAATGTACAGGTGGTTCAATCAGCCTGTAGAATACATAATCCGTATAGCCTGTTACAAAAATGTTTGTGTATTCACTCATGAACTTTATTTGATAGCCTAGTTTATAATGTTTTGAGTTGTTAACATAGTAACTAAAAGCGAACTAAACAAAAAAACATTGTCGCTATTATCTCAGATAATATGAAGACCAATGGGCTATGATGTGACGAATGGATCTTGCTACTGATTAATAACATGACTGACTAAACAGACTTTGACAGTTAAAGTGGCTTTATTAAACTGGTTTTAATGAAAACTGATGTCAGAATGAAAAGAGCCCAGGCTTTTGACCCATTACAATTAGAGCCTGAACTACTCATCATCCCTCTATTGTTTGCTGTTACGTTGGTCTGTGCCAATGTACTTTTTTCTCACCAGAGCCAGGGCTCTGATTTTGATCTCTTTGGTTTTCAAAGAGTAGACGATAGGATTGATGCAGGGTGGGATGCAAGAGGCCAGCGACAGGCTCAGCACACGTTGGTCTGGGTCAATCAGACGCAGATAAAACCCAATAGTAAAAATGGTAATGAGAGGAATGTAAAATACAGCAACAAGGATGATATGCTCAACGCAAGTGGACAGAGCTTTCACCCGACTGTCTAAAGATTTCATTCTGAACACGGTCACCAGGATAGCCACATAAGACAGAATAATAAAAGTAAAGGGTCCTACGAGGATCATAATCGTGAGAAAAGAAGCTGCAGACCACTGCATTGTGTAATCATTACAGGCTAGTCTGAACACAGGTGCATAGTCACAGAAATAGCTAAACACTCTGACAGAATTGCAAAATGAGAGTCGAGTCATTATACCTGTTGCAAATGCAATTATTCCAATAGACCAAGACCAAGTCAGGCCAATAATACAAGACATGCTCCGCAAAGTGTTGACTGAGTTGTGACGCAGAGGGAAACATATTGCAATCAACCGGTCGTAGGCAAGGATAGCGAGCGCAATTGACTCCAAAGACCCAAATGCATAGTAGACAAACATTTGTACCAAACACAAGTTGAATGGAATGAAATTGTCCTTAACGAGGAATATCTTGATCATGCTGGGAATATTGCATGTGTTAAGGACTATATCAATTACTGCGAGGTTGGTCACAGCCAGGAATTTTGGAGTATGTAAGCAGTGATTAAAAGAAATGACATAGATCACCAAACTGTTGAACAGGACTGTAACCACATAAACAAAGGACAGAAAGATGAAGTAGACACCGATGAAGGGAAATGTCTGGAATCCGATGATATAGAAGCCTGGAGGATGAATGATGAGAGAGTCATTTAAAACGGTCCTGAGAGAAGACATAGTTGAACTCCACAGCCTGTGTTGGAGGACGGCCTCTGGTCCACAGTGTTTAAAACTTCTCCAGTCTGAAAATCAGGGCAATCATATCATATTGTACATTGGAGAATGGATAGATAAAGTGCACAATTGTCATGCCATTCAGTTAAAACACATTTAAACAAAGCAGTATTTGTATAATGCATTCTCAGTAAGGTAAATCACTGATTAATGTGCTACAAGTCAATAAAAGAATCCTACCTGATCATCTGTGAAGAATGGTTCAGCACTAGCTGGTGATGCCGACTCTGCAAGCAGCATACAGATGTCTGCATGTCGGACTGGTGGACGGTGACGTATATATACTCTCCTGATGGACCAACTGAGACGGAGTCATTGTGCAGTACCGTATCAGTGAAGTTAGTTTAACCCCTGGAGAGTCGGGCTATAGGTTATTTATTAGGGCCCGAGCAACCGACAACGTCGGGCCGGCGAGGCCCTATTGATATTGTACCCGTTGGGGTAAACGTACGCATGGTTGGAGGACATGCCATGCATGAAAACTCACCACATTTTGGGGACTTGTCAGGCCCGGTGAATATAGCCATCTGAAAAAGAATGCATCTTTCTGTGTTAAGAAATGGCTCTCTAGCGCCCCCTACAAGTCGGACCTGCGACGCCCCTCGGCCAGTATGTCCGATTCACTTGAAATTTAACACACATGTCCACTTGAGCTATAGCTACAAAAAAGCCAATCAGACCCCTAACCTCCGCCTCCTTAGATTTTCCGCCATATTGAATTTAGTGTAAAACACATTTCTGCGAACTCCTCCCAAATGCTTTTTTTGCAAATTTGCTGTGGATGATTACTGGATCTACCTCATCAAAAGTTATCAAAAGCTTTCTGATATCTCTTAGCGTTTCCAAGATATGGACCAATAAACTTCTTAGGGGCGTGGCTTAATATCAATACACATAACTTCTCAACCGTTTGTCCTAAAATTCCAAATTTTGCAGCATATGTGCACATCGCATACTGTAACATACCGTGAGCATTGTTTTGCATTCAACCACTAGGGGGCGCTACAGTAAACCCGCAAAGCCTACTGGCTAAAGGAAATGTCTGATGTAACTCAGCTGGACTTGTTCCAAACGGTCCCAAACTTCACATACTTGATAACACTCATGGCCTGAGGATGTCTACAAGCTAATTTTCCCTAATACTCACACCGCCACCTGCTGGCGAAAGGAAATCTGCATTTTTTGACAAACACCATCCGATTTACGTGACTTTTACACAATGTGGTTTATACTTGATATAGAGCTACATAATGTACGTGTTCTGTAGTGCTAGGCAGCAGATACAGGAAGCATCTGACTATTTGCAAAGCATCACATCCAGCATCAGGCGGTCCACGCGGCCTGCTCGCAGCTTTCATTTTTGATTAAACTTCTACTACATTTAAAACAAAGGGTCGCTTTGTATATAAAGCGTCTGCTAAATGACTGTAATGTAATATAATATCATGCATTATTTCAGACGAAACTCCTAAAAATCTAATTTGTTCCGTATTTTGATGATTTCTCATCAGAATTAGTACAAATTCATAAATTTGTACTTCATTTTACAAAATGTCACCATAATATTGTCACTGTACAATTCCACTAACCGTTATCATTGAATTATCTGTAACTTTTAGTTATTGTCTCAGTGTCACAGAGCGGAAAAGGCGGATTTTAATTTTTCGTTTTTGTTTTTCTGATAACTTGTTCATCGTAGATAATTGAAAATACTATTCTCCTTTAGCCACAATGACCTCCACAACCTATTGTGAACAGACAGCGTATAATAACTGTGAGTTGAGGACCATCCACAGTGTAATCACTGCTTCATCTGACAAGCTATGTTTATTTTCAGGAAATGTAGAGGAGGCAGGAGGAGATTTGTACAGAAGTACTTATTGCACATTATTTCTAAAGATTTAGAATTATTTCTAAAGATGAACACAAAATAACTTTATATGAGGTGTTAAAACATTTAGAACATTGTGTGAACTGTGTTTGTACAAAGTGAGTAAACAGTAACAAATACATTTAATGACTCTTCTATTGCGCAGTGTTCCCAGAGGATGCATTTAAAATTAAAAAGGCTGTGGTGAGCCAAAACAAAACAATTCTAATGAGCCCAGTTTGTGTTGCCGTCACCAGAGAATGTTGGTTAATGACCTTAACTTCAACAAACAAACCTTTTACTGTACACACTTCAGACTAATTAATCTCAGTTGCACCTATTAGGAATAAAGACAATTAAAATTGAAGGGAAAGTGGTGTGAAGCTGTCACTTAATTCAACTTGCACCTGCTTTCAGAAGGCCGCAAGAGAAATGCCAGAAGTCGTTTCCTTGGCACTGCACCAAGTGTCCTCTGACTACCTTTTGTTTAATCAAACAACATGTTTAAGCTTTAAACTAATAGTTCTGCTTTATTTTACAAGTTGTAGGACTTGCAAACACTAACTTACATTCAGACTTTAAACTCAATTTGCCAGTGGTTTCTGTACATTCATTGTTAGCTTGTTAAGCAAATTTCCTCTTGTGACTACAACGCTAAAGCCAGGTTTATATTACACGTGTCATTTCAGTGAATATTGTGATTGTAAATAAATGATTCAGTCGAAATGTGCTCACTTGAATCATTAACAGATGTAGAGTAAACATGATGAAGTGGGTACTTTCAGGTCACTGAACCGCTTGCAAACGGTATGTTGTTCATGGTATTTGCCGTTTTGGTTTTGCACATTGTTTTAGATGATTTTTTGTTGAGTCACTAGGTTATTTCATGTTAAGGGCCATTCAAAATAGGGCACAGTTATGCATTTAAATGATCCCTCTGCCCATATTCTCAGAGCACCACACTGAACTGCAGCATAAAATGTTCCTGTTTAACCAGTTAATATCCATCCATCCCGTGTCTATAGAGGCATGATCCAGTTTTAATAGTTTATGTTTTATTTTTGAAACATAAAAAAGCTAAAATATTCATCCAAGACATAGATAACGTTATGAAAGCATATCTGAGCCTTTTCTCTCCTGCAAGTCTTAATACATAAAAAAAAAAAACAGAACAAAAATATTTGTGCCCTTTTCTGGTGCAATGAACCCTGGGAGCTCGTTCAGTTAAACTTCGTTCTGATTATGCACACTGCATAACACAACGCTCTGCAAGTACCTCAGGTAAACAATGAAACCTTCTTTTTCATCTGACAATGTATTAGGGATATAAATGTGAGATACAGTAAAACAAAGTTAAAGTGTTAAAAAGATAGGAGTGTTTCAGGTAACACACAAGAGCCAGAGCAGTCAAGTGTATCATACAATTACTATCAAATACAGCCAAGTATATGTTATGTCTATAAGTCAGTAATATGTGCTTTGAAATGTATTTAATTCACTTAAATCTGGTCAGTGTTCACATAATGGCAATACATATTCAGAAAAACATGGTATTGTGTAGTATGTTTTTAATTAATTGCAAAATAACATGACACTGCATATGTGTGGAAACGTGAAAAAGGTCCGGAGTGCTCAGAAGTTCAAACAACACTAATGAAGAGGCTCTTTAGAAGGGAACACAAACATCCTAATAGATCCTAAAAACACAGACAATGCTGGTTCATGTTAAGTTAGAGCTGGGTTACAGGAAGAAACAGAGCCCCAGCACTCACAGATAAAGGGTCTTTTTTTGATGGCTAGACACAAACCTATCCTAACTGATCCTAAGAGTGGCAGGAAAAAAGACATTCTAAGAATATGTCACATTTAATGAGATCGCGGTTTGAGTGTATTATCCAACTTTAGGGACTTGCTGGAGAGATGTATCCAGTTTTTGTTTTATAGCCTCTCCGTTGTTGTTTCATAGCATGTAGAATACTTTTAAAAATATTGGTCTGTGTCACAAATGCATTGACAATGTAATGAAATTGGCCAAAAATGATGTTGTCCTTAAGCCAATTAGGATGAAAACTCTGCATTCAGCACAGTATTTCCGTCTGTTGCCTTCTGTGGCGTGGAGTTGGCCATATACACTCTAAATGAATGTTATTGTTAGAATACTCAGTACTGTTTAAGATCTCTGCTGTTGGCATTCAAGACATCATGAAACAGTAAAAGTTCTTCCTCTGTGTGGGAACCTGGTTGTTTTTAAATGCTGAGGAATCAAACTTCCAAAATAGGCCCCTTTTTTTTGCACCACTCTCTCACACACACACACACACACACACACACACACACACACACACACACACACACACACACACACACACACACACACACACACACACACACACTCACACAACATCCTTGACAGTTGAGTGTTAAAATAAAGTTGTCAAGGGCTTATTTTAATTCTATGAACCAGTGCCAGGGCTCTGGTTCTAATCTCTTTGGTCTTCAAAGAATATACAATGGGATTGATGCAGGGTGGGATACAAGTGGCAAGTGACAGGCTCAGGACACGCTGGTCCCGGTCAATGGATCGCACATAAAGCCCTATCAAGAATATGATGAATATAGGAATGTAAAATACAGCAACAAGGATGAGGTGCTCAATGCAAGTGGCCAGAGCTTTCATCCTATTGCTTACTGATTTCATTCTGAACACAGTGACCAATATGCTGAGATAAGACAGAATAACACAAGTAAAAGGGAACATCAGATGCACCATACTAGAAGTTGAAGCTATAGACCAGTGCAGTGTGTAATCATTGCAGGCGAGTCTGAACACAGGCGCATAGTCACAGAAATAGCTGAACACTGTGACAGAATTGCAAAATGACAGTCGAGTCATGATCGCCGTGCTGTATGCTGTTCTACTCAGATTGTAAACCCAAGTCGCGCATACAATACACAACATGATCGGCAGTGTGTTGAATAAGTTCTCACGCAGAGGGAAACATATTGCAATGAACCTGTCGTAGGCAAGTATAGCGAGTGAAAATGGTATAGCGAGTGAAAATGACTCCAAAGATAAAACAGTATAGTAGACATACATGTGTAACAGACAGAGGTTAAATGGAACAAAGTTGTCCTTAAAGAGGAATGTCTTAATCATGCTGGGAATAACGCATGTGTTTAAGGTTACGTCAATTACCGCAAGGTTGACGACAGCCAGAAATTTCGGAGTGTGTAAGCAGTGGTCACGAGCAATTATGTAGATCAGTACAATATTGAACACCAGCGTAACCACATAAACAAATGCTAGAAAGATAATGTAAACACTGATGAAGGGAAATGTCTCAAATGCAACGATATAAAATCCTGGAGGATGAATGATGACAGAGACATTTACAACAGTCCTGAGAGAAGACATGGTCCTCTGGTCCAGGGTGCGTAAAAGCTGTGTGGTCTGAAAAAGAGGGGAAAGAATACATCTTATTTCTTATCTTTCCTTCATTTTTTTTCAGCATAAATGCACAATTTAGGACACATACACACTTTTGCATTTATCATTGAAACAATACTTTTTCCACCTGAGTGATTCAAGTCACACACAACAGAAAGTGTACTTTTGGCTGACCTGTTCAGTTGATGATGGTGTTACACAAAGTGGCCCCATGCAATGCTGACTCCAATAGTTGCCATCGAATGTCTGCATGTCTGACCTGTGCACAGTGGCAATTATACCCTCTTCATCAATCAATCTCCAGAGATAGTGTGCAGTCTTCTAATTAAGAATAGCATGGATCAACAATACAATAATGAGCAGTGCCCTTTGAAATTAAAGGTTAATGCAATGGAGTGCTTTGGCTTCTAATTTATCTTGCAGGCAAAACAAACATGTTACTGTTTTGGGATTCTGAGCACCACATTCATCTGTATCTCAAGAGCAGGAAAACATGCAGGTTATAATAGAACTTAATAACACTGAAACTCAACTGGCAATCACCTTTATTTCCATCAGACAACATTAATGCCGTGTATGTATTAAGAGACCTGTCAATCATATTGGGGTTGGGTGTGACTCCTCTGTTTTCATTTGATTGTGGCTTTTCAGGAATTGATGAACAAATATAAGAATGATGAAGTTGTTGGTGTGGTGCAGACATGCTTTTCGTGCAACGGATTGAAACTTGATGTTGTAGTCTGAGCTTGGAGGCCAGTTTCAGTGAGACAGCAGAGTCAACGGCAGATAATAAAATGTTGGAGTTGTATTGCACTTAATATACCTGTCATCCTGATTTTGGGAGGATATGTACACATTTTGTATCTCTTTGTTGCCACATAAAGAAATACTTCTAAACCACAAAACCGTCTTACGCTCCTAAGCTCTGCTCGTGACATTTTGTGTCTATCTCTGTTCTTTACAACATAGAGACTGACTGATTTATTAGATCTGGTCAGAAGCCTATTGACCAGTCAGGTCTCACAATTGTCCCAATGTAAACCAGAAACGGGGCTGGTCTAGATCTTATCGTCTTAACCAACAACTTGGACTCCTGCCTGATCTATGGGACTCTCAAACACACGTAAACCTACTTGCCATTACAAACCAGTATTATTGCACCAAATTTGATGGTAAAATATTTCATTTAATGTTGCAAAAGTTCAGGTCCACTATGTGATAGTGTAGGAAAAGAATCTTTGTGTAGAACTTAAAGTGGGTGAAAAGCAAAAGAAGTCTAAAGGGAGCGTTTATCAGCCAACAGTCCATAATGACTCCAGACAAAATGACTTTCTGCTGCATATGACACCTCAGAGTCTTTCTAATGAACCCAGCTTGAGATTTCATCACTCGAGAAAGCCGGTTAATGGCCCTTCATGTAACAAACAAACCTTTTACTGTTCAAGCTTTGCCTAATTAATCTCACCTGCATCTATTAGCAGGTCTTGCAGTCTCACATTCTGAGGTAAATGGATTGGAAATTGGGACCCCTGTGCACAGTGCTTTCCCCCCAAGAGTACCTCGTCTGAAATAACAAGCTATGTTTATTCAAACAACACAGTAACATATCATTTGATTCTGTAGAGGCTTAGTTAAATGTAAGCACACAATACATTGTGCACCTATCAACGAATGATCAAAGCTGTGATTTTACTGTAACAACCATAAACTCACTTTGTTTGTTTCTCCCACTAATCACACTGTGTCATTGCCGTCTTTGGTTTCTTATATTCAACCATGACTAATACAAATACAATACTAACTATAATACAATATTCACTGTTTAGTAATCGAAAACAGGCCACGGTGACCCCAGACTATACAGGCTTCTCTCCTGCCTCTTTGGCTCCTGGGAACCCTGCTAATGAGCTCTATTTGTGATGTCATTACCAAATGATGCTGGTTAATGACTCTGCCTGTACCAAACAAACCTTTTACTGTTCAGACTTAAGCCTAATTAATCTCATATGCATCTATTAGAAGGTTTTGCACTCTTGCAATTAAAACTTGAGTGTAATGGGAACGGGTGTACAGCGATATTAATGAGTTTGTGGTGTTCTTCAAAAGCTCAATTATAAACCCACTAATTGTCGAATCGTCACCTCTTCTCTGATAGGCCTGCGAGCTTAGCCCCTATATGCTGTTGATGCCTTTTCTGAAGTTGCCTTTCTGAGTATTGGACGTGTGATAAAAGTTTCATTAAACTTCAGATTGTGTTCACAGTTATTTGCTGCGTTGGCCTTGGACTAAAACAATTTACTGTGCAATCTCCAAAAGGAACATAATTCATTGGGAAATAGGCTGAATGCTCACAATACATCTAGAAGTTATTTGTGTACGGAAGCAGGGAATTCAAAATGCTTCTAAATAACTTACTGTGATGTCCTGGGTAACCACAATCAATCAATATATTTACCATCCAATGTTGGGTATTTAAAGCGAGGTGTAACATTATAGGAGGCGCCAGCATTAATCTACCCTGTTCTCTTTTTCCACACATCAGAAATGAGTGGAACTCATTGGGGTTGTTTTTATGTGGGGTAATATGAGGCAGAGTTTGCTATAAACAAAGTCAATCAGTGGCCCGATAGTAGAAACACAGAATTATTTAAACAAAAAAACTGTATTTATTGTGGATTAGACACAACTGGTTGATACCTAATCTGCTCAATAAGGTCAATATTGGCACTGACTGGCAGTATACAATTGAAACTTATAAAATATGGTGTCTCCATATTATTTAAGTGGTTTGAAAGTCCAACAGTGTAATACATTCTTTAAAAAAAAAAAGTCCAAGATCATCACAAGGGTATTACAGTAAAAATGTCGACATAACATCGTGAAAAACAGGGGCGAGTCAGTGCTAAAGCATTAAGGAGACTTTGAAAATAGGAAAAGTTAGTGATCAGGTCCGGCCAAGAGCCCAGCATGATCCATGAGAACAGAGCAGATAAGAGACATCTTTAGTGTGCAGTGCAGTATACGAACTGCAACGATTTACTGTCAGAGCAAAGTCCTAAAAAACACAATATAAAGTTATAAGTTAAGGAAAGGCTCTTTACTTAAACTGTCATAATAATCATTTTTGCATGAGTTAGTATCATTAAACAACTATACAAAGTGAAGGCACTGTGCTGAACTGCAGTTTTTATAGCAGTTTACTTAACATGAGATATCATTTACATTATTTTGTATTATTTACAGAGGGCTGTAAACATTATATGGACATATTATGGGGGCTTAATGCCCTTCCATTGATTATTGATCAATATTTAAGTGTTTACAACTGAACTCACTATTAAATCTCCCAATAAAAATCCTTTCCCAAATAATGAGTAATCCTCAATCATTTTGAATGTAGAATTTTATATTTTGTGCTATACAGAATAAAAATGTGTCTGTACCTATAATTATTTCATTTCCATTAATGCCCAAACATATTTGACCAGTTTGATCAGGGTCTGTGGATAGCGAGTCATTTTCTAAGTGAAATAGGACACGGTTGTTTTCATCAGCAGCATGATAGCACAGCCACAAATACAGGTCATCTCTATTCATGATACTGTATACACAGCCACAGAGTAATCCCTCAGAATATAAGAGACCCTTATATTTCATGTATTGCAAATCAGAAGAGCCATATGTTCATTTATTTCTAATCCAGAGAGTGTTAAATACTTTAATACGTATTTAATTATCACCGCAGTACGGAGACTGTCAGACAGATGTTGATTCAAGTCTGTGGTAATGTTCAAGGACATGTTGTGTCTTTTAATGTTATATTGCATCATATTTCATCATCGTAACCACACTTTACAATAAGTGGTGTGACCACATCTTTCATACCCTTGTAAAATACAATACAGTGTTGAAAGTGTTGAAGTGTAGGAATGAATCAACACATTTTGTTGTCCGTGGGATAAGAGGACAGCCAAACAGCCACACGTGGGTAGTAGCTGGCCCGTTTTAATGGTGGGTGCAATAAGTCAGCGTGCACTCAAATGCACGCTGAATGATATAACAAGGTTGTACTCTTCTAAACAAACTACAGCCCACAGAACATCATGTTGGAGCTGTATCCGCTTAGCATTATACTGTCGGGATGTATTGTGAGTGCAGTGAAACATGAAACCAGGACTTTCCAGGATTTTGTTCTGAGGAATTTTGAAATACAAAAATAAATGTGACAGGGAAAGAATGGTGAAAGTATCTTGTACTGTAACATGCTTTTGTTGCATGTTTAAAATCGAGTTGTAATAGTTGGCTTGACATTGTTCTGAGAGGAGAGAGCTCTTTAAATGCTCAGAAAATCATGGACATGTTGTCAGAGCAGATGCTGTTTTCTCCGAGGCAGCGAGCCGATGTGACCGCTCAGAGGATCTGCAGCTTCTCTCGAGCGAAGGACAACATGAAATATTCAAACTGCCGAGATTGCAATTTTTTTTCACAGCCATTTGAACGAGAAGCAGCCTTACATACTCATACTGCTCAAACAGGCTCGCTGGCAGCTCATTAGCAGAGCTAGATGGTGCTGTGATTGATGGGCGTGAGATTTAATGAGCACCAAACATTTAGTAATCAGGCTGAATATTTGTCATTAGGCATTTAAATGCTTTATTGTTGTTTTTAGAATTGCTTCAGTGATTAAAAAACAATGTATTGAAATATATTTGTGTGTTACTGTAATTAGAGGCACTGTGGTGTGCTTCTGGCACCTGTGCTACAGAAAATGAGGCAATTTAAGTGAGAAATGCAGAGCTGTTTGTCTGATGTATAGAGTATAATTCTGTTTCCAAACACAAGTATATGTGTACTCTGTGTTCTTACGACGCAGATCTGCGAAAGCCAGGACTTTTGCCATAATTAGTATTTTTCACATCAGATTAGATGTGAATTTCTCTTCATCCTATTTTATTATTATCTTCTCTTATTTTGACTGAGCGTAAATGTATACCGTTATAAGTGACCCGTATTCATTTAACAAATGACTGCAGTGTAGCTTAAATGTTCTAAAATAGAAGCATCTGCATGTTATTACTCTTCGTGTTTGTACCTTCACTGCTGATTTCAAGATATCATTGAAAGATAGGTTTCAAACTGAAAAACATGGGCTATTCTGTTAATGAAATTGGCTGCTGAGCATGTCTAAATAACAACTCTACGCCTCAGACAACTAATCATTCATTCAAGTGTTGATGGAGTGATTTCTGCTTATATTTCCTACTTGTCCTTGAGAGTACATTCCAGCCAGTAAAAGCTTAATTAGGGCCTCTTAGCTGTGAGGCAGTTGCTGAATATTCAGCATTCAGTACCATAGACAGCAACTTTGTTTGAAGCGTTCTATGAAATGACAGGGCCGTCAGCAAGTTTGTCATGTGAGTCATTAGAGAAGCATCTATGTGTGGCGTTAGTTGGATAGTTCTCATAGTACTCAAGACCGGTCTCGGTCTTTAAGCCGCCTTGTCTTGGTCTCAGACTCAAGACCAGTCAAGACCACAACTGCGAGGATATCACTAAGTTGCCTGTACATTGTCTGCTTTATTTGTTTACACCATAACTGTGTTCGCGCATAGAAAACTAAAAGGACAATTTCCCACACATAACATTTGTCTCTGCAAGGCCTTTGTGATTATTTTATCAATACATTTCTCATGGTACACTGACACATACACACATACAGCATGTATATGGTCATAAAATAGGTGAAAATATTTGTTTTTATGAGAATGTGGACATTTCTCATCACATTTAGGAGTGACTTGCATGTTCCACATGTTATTATTAGTGTGTCATGCAGTGCGGGACTCGTACTGCTCTGGTCTTGGTCTTGGTGTTGACTTGGTCTCATCCCTTCAAATTCTTGGTCATGACTTGGTCTTGGTTCAGGTGGCCTTGACTACAACACTGCTGGGAGGTGAAGGGTATTATGGGATTTTTGTGAACCAAATGATCCATTGAAGGAAGACCTCGCTGGAAAGAACTTGATTGAAATTAGTGTGTGAAATCTAATAATTGATGTTTGCCCTCCAGTGGGGGATTAAGGTCAAAACTCTCTCTCTGTATCTCTGACCTGCAAGTCAACGGGTTTAATTAGTGCATAGATCTGAGACAGCTGGACAGCTTGTGAGGACAGAATCTGTCCTCCCGGTCAAAGGCCAATCGACCAGCCAACTGTGTTTATCCACATACTCATCAAAACCCAGGCCAGGACTGCATCCGTCCTCTTTAAAACCTGATGTGGTTCTGATCAAAACCCACGAGCTTTGAGGTCAGAGGCCAGACAAAAGTTCACAATATCACACTTCAGAATATCGGTTCCCATGGTTTGTAATTACACTGCAGAGTAGCCAGAAAATGGAACTATTGATTGGAGTAGTCCAGATGTAAGATGGGATTGATTATTCCATAATTTTCTTTCTTGTCTTGTACAAGACTTTTATGGTAGTCTCTGTTCATCTTACTCTGTGTGAGCGTTGGCTGTATGAATTAAGTCAACAAAATAATATGATGAAATGCCAAATGTTAAGTATTCCCCGAAGGGTGGATTTATCATCAAACAGGGCACGGTGACCCCAAACAAAAGGATTCACTCCTGCCTCTTTGACTCCTGGGAGTCTCTCTAATGAGCTCCTATTTAGACGGCATTACCACTGAATGCCGGTTAATAATGACCTTGCTTGGAACAAACAACCAAACTTTTTATTGTTCGAATTTAAGCTTAATTAATCTCATAAGAACCTGTTAGGAGTCCCAAGCATGCACTCAATAAAACTGCAAGGGAATTTGTGGGGGTGCACACTGATAATGAGCTGTAAATGTCGGTCTTGAAAGCTGACAATGAATTGAAAGTAACCATGGTAATTGTGACATGATCAACCCTTCTCTGATAGATATTCAAAGCTGTATGGTTTAAAAATGACTTCCACTTCTTCCTTTTTGGGGAGTCCCCGTCCACAACTTTAATTCCAATCCTCCAAAATGTGAAGTCTAATCTTAAAGTGACCTCTGAGAGATCGTCAGCGATCTGAAAGGGCTGAGAGAGAAAGAGAACAATGACAGACATTAGAGAAGCATATTTATATTAAAATATGTATATTTCGGTTGATGGGCTGTGAGACATCGTAGAGAAAGTGTTGCTACGGAGGAAAGACGGAAGCCATTTAAAAAGTCGCCTGAAGTTCAGATGCTCAGACGAGATTCAATTCTCGGAGAGCAGCAGCTGTTCAACAATTCAGGCGATAGTTTCTCGCTCATTTTAGACATCTAGTTTGCAGTCGGGCTTTGGCCATTCACATAAAGAGCAAGAAGATGAGTCATCGTTTTGCATAAGTCAAGGACATTTGGTGTCTGGACTAAAGAACTCTAATGAATCTTTTCTCGACTCCCCTTTTCTTTATCTGTCTCTTTCCGTTCTTCCCTTTTTTCACTGGGCTCAGCTTAAACCCCGACCCTGCGTCCTTTACAAAGTCACTCAACTGGATAAAGTAATTTACCTGGATGAAGGGGAGCGAGAAAGCGAAATAGACAGAGAAAGGGAGGGTGTGTCCTGTTTTTTTAAGGTAGGAATGTAGCAAGATGGCAGAGGAACAAAGAAATGGAGCAATGACAAGTGAAGTGCAGAGTTGAAGCCCGAATGCTTTCAAACAACAAATTCAGTCTTTTTGACCAACAATAACAAAATAACTATCTATCTATCTATCTATCTATCTATCTGTCTATCTGTCTATCTATCTATCTATCTATCTATCTATCTATCTATCTATCTATCTATCTATCTATCTATCTATCTATCTATCTATCTATCTATCTATCTGTCTGTCTATCTATCTATCTATCTATCTATCTATCTATCTATCTATCTATCTATCTATCTATCTGTCTATCTATCTATCTATCTATCTATCTATCTATCTATCTATCTATCTATCTATCTATCTATCTATCTATCTATCTATCTGTCTCATCCATTTGTTTATTAGCAAACATCTCTTACTAATTACGTTTTACATGATGAGAACAGAAAAGCCTATTTCTAACCAGCCTTGTGTTTCAAAATGATCTATTTATTGACGATGAATCATTTCTTGCATTGTTGTCTTAAATCTGGTGTATTAATCAACGTTTATTATGATTTATAGGAGAGTGAAAGCAGGGGAATTCATGCTGATTTTGAATAGTTTTGTGAACCATTTGTCCCCATGCACAAACACATTAATTAACTCTTACATTATAAAACTGCAATTTGTATATGAAGCAAATCAAAAGTCAGAAACACTTTCATCTATTTCATAACTAACGTGTTTCAGTTGGACTCTGTTAAATGACTCAAATGAATATTCTCACACACACACACACACACTCTCCTGTTGTTTTCCAGCTTTCCATGTTTGACCTTTAGTTAAGACGGTTGATGAGCTCCGGGGTGCGGAGAGACACTGACTTCACGGGTTGATCGTGATTCTTCGTGGTTTATTCGTCCCAGAGCTGATGAGATGAACACTGCCATGCCTTTCAGTTACACCCCTCAAGCAGCAGACCTCTAGCAGCCTCGGACTGTTTGGTGCTTTAAAAAGAAGCAGGTGAGATAGTCGAGACCTTTCCTAGTGAGCGGAAGTGCTGACGATGTGACATCTTACTGTAGTTCAGGTAAACTTATTCAAAACTTGACATGGAGCCGATGCCCTCCTTCACACCTGCTTGGAGCGATTTCACAAAAACTTTCTTTTACAAAATACGACAGGGAAACACTTCCAGTGTTGAATGTCTGGCACAGTGCTGCATGCAGTCAACATTTCCTGACAGTGATGATAAAATGCGCTGACGTAAAGAACACTGCTATAACTCGCCATTTTTATTTGACCTTTTATTTATGTTCTGGTTGGTTCTCTATGCCTACAACAGTCACATGCATGGTTAGATTCTGTCTCTTCCTCTTCTGCCACTTCCCGGATAAACTGACCTGGAGTCAAATGATGCATGTGTGTTATTTTCAGAGATCAAAGACTGTTCAGAAAAGCCAGGTTGGTAACTTACCCCATGTTCCTGATGATGAAATATGACAGTATACTCAAGCATTGCCTGCTTGCACGAACATGGCACTTCCCTGCCTCATCTTACCTGCCCGAGTCTCCTTCTCCACTTTCCTCTCTCACCCTTTGCAATATGCACTCCCTCATTAGAAACACAAATACCTTGTTCTTCCTGTGGGGTCTGCTGAATGTAGGCCATTCGTTTGCAACAATTTGCAAAGGGCTGCAGTATTCAGGAATTACAGGGATTCACAATTTCATTCAAGTTTTTCAAATCAGAAATTCTACATAACTTTACTGTTTATTTGTCACTTTGATAAGAACATAAATAATACTAAGTTAGTCTGACAAGCTGCTGTAGACTGTGCAGGTTAACATGATGCATGGAAAGCATTCCTCTATTGAGGAGATACAATGTGTACAATGGTGCTTGGAAGTTTAAACATTCAGTTGTGCAAGATGAACTCTTAATAGTCTCTTAAAGTCATTTAACTGTGTTTGGCTCTGTGGATATCCCAGTGTGAGAGGAATACCACATGCAGTTCATTGGCCCCACAGCTGAAAAAGATGAAACTATTTGTAAAAACTATTGGTTTTGGATTGTAACAGGGCACTGCCAGGGAAACGTCGCATCCCCTGTCCTCTCACCACACGGAATTGGCCAGATGTTTCAGGAGGTTAAACGGCCACGTTGGCCAGTCTCGGGTCTGAGTCCTGTTCGTAGCGGTACTGGTAGACCTCCATCTGGTCCCGGCACGCATCTCTGATGTTGTTGAGCCACCGTTTGATGCCTCCCCGGTTGAGATATAGCACCATTAGAAACACCAGCCCGATCAGAGCCAGCACTAAACCGAGGAACACGTACGAAACCGCCTCGAGGTTCTCCTTCATACAATCCACGTCCTCTTCCCGGAGCATCTCCACAGGAACCCCCCTCTTGGCCTCCGGCTCGCTGCACAGGAGAAGCCCCGCATCCGGGCACTGGGATGAGTTCTTCAACCAGTAGTAAAACGCCTCCAGTTCGCAGTTGCACCGAAACGGGTTTAAAGCCAAGTAGACGCGTATGCGCTTTTGCTGGTACAACATGGTTAAATTGCCTCCCCCTATGCTCTCTATTGAGTTATTTACCAGCACTAACGCGTGGAGGTTGTGCATATCTAATCGCAGCAGGGGAATTGACTTCAGCGTGTTTCCCGCTAACTCCAGTCTGTGGAGGTTGCGCAAACTTTGTGTGTTGAGCGCATTCGAGAGCTGCTCTGTGGCCGGAGGTAAAATAGAGTGATTTAGATAAAGAGAGCGAAGCTCCAGTAAGCCATGGAAAGCCCTGGCTGAGATGTACTCCAGCTGGTTGTGGCTCAGATCCAGCAAATGCAACCGGGGGAGTCCCAGGAAGGCGTAAGGTTCAATAACCTGTATCCCGTTATGGGACAGGGAGAGTGTCGTCATTTGCAACTCCGTCCCGTTGCTCATGAACGCACCGCGCTGTAAAGTTGAAATGTTTTTCCCCTTGAGTATCAAGGTGGACGTCCACTCCGGTATGTCTGCCGGCACCTCGGTGTCCTCCCCATCACGGCAGGTCACTGTCCCGGAGTCTTTGGCACAGATGCAGCACGACGGGCAAGCGTGATCCGTCCTGACAGGAGAAAACAACAAACACGCCACTGCTGCGTAATACAAACACCGCTGGTTCCAAATAGAAAAAAGACACTTTGAATTGTCGGCACTGTAAAATATCCACATCTTCCCCCTCATTTAAGTCTCAAAGAAAGGTCTGTGCCGATGTGTCTTGCAAAAAAGGTGACCGACTACTCTCCTATCTGGCATGTAAAGTCGATTCAGTCCGGCTTCGGTTACTTTGAACCATCAGAATATAAGGAAAAAAACGCTCTTTCCACAGTCGCCTCGGTGCTCTGTGTCTCTGTCCGGAGAAAAGATGGGTTTTCTTTGGGATATTTACGCATCGGTACGGTGGATAACAGCCGAGTGTGGCTGCGTGAAAAGCTGCAGATATGCGCTCCCTTGGTGGTATTTTTGACGCCTGTCACAGAGAGAGAGAGAGAGAGAGCGGGAGAGGGAGAAGGAGAGAGCGATGCACGTGACAATGTAAGTATCCCACTCCCAAGTCATCCTAATTCTAGTTTTTTTTAAACATAATTAATATAAAGGGACATTTAATACAGATGTGTAGCATAAATGCTACACAAGTTATTGTTTGCAAAAATATAGAAAGCCCCTCCTTATGTGGAAGACTCTTGAGTTATTGTATGTCGTTTTTCCCATTGGAAAAAACCTCAAACCCAATCCGCCAGTTTGAACAACAAATGAGGTCGTTTATCATGAGTTATGCCTGAATGGTTGCAGAATAATTGAACTCCAAGAGAGTTTGTTGTTTCCTTTCCACGTCACGTTTCCATCTTAACAGCCTTAATTTATGGCATCTTTTGTTTGTTGCAAATCAGTTGCTGTAATTATGTGCAGGCAGTGGAGCCTGTGAGATGGGGGCCTTGGTCAATTCTTTCCCATTGATCCCTTTTCCAAAGAAAGAAAACAGAATTTTGGAGAGTTGGTCACGCTCTCCACGTCTACAGCATAGAGTTGGCAAACAAATCAATACGCTTGAACGCATAAGCCGCTTCTAACAGAGAGAGATATCTGATGCTGGACTGACAAGGGGCTGGGGCTGCCATGCTGTTTCTGCTGATGAACCGGAAGCATAGCCTGGAAGGGCACCATGGCACACAACATCACTCAAATTCATTAGGCTACTTTTATCTTTTATCTGAAGAGGAAATAGTGACAATATTTTAACTATTTCTCCACCAACCAACATAATTAAGGCCACATTAATAAGCACAGACAATGTATCCATTTCATAAAGTATTTAACTGCTCAGTAAGAAGTAAAAAGAGATAGAAAGAAAGGCTGCTCATAGTAAGACAGAAAGAGAGTTAGAGTTTCAGCCCTATGGACAGCTCCACTTAAAACGATCTCGTGTTGTTCTGTGTTCACAATGAGGCAATGAAAGAAGTACCCCGCAAATGGAAAGATGAAAAGGGTGGAAAGAAGAAGAGAAGAAGTGGAAGGCACTGTCGTTTTTTTGTTCTTCTTTTAAACTGACAACAACCCTAACATGAGCTGAGGAAGAAAAAGAAATGCAGACGAAGACAGGAAAGAAGAAAGGTTCAGCACCATGGATAGCTCCAAATGGCAGCGCAGTCCTGAGCAAGAAAACTACACAAAGAAGCAGAGACTGTTTTGACAGACTAAGGCCCATGGATGGCACAGAGTAAAGCACGACTGGTAATAGTTGATGAATGAAAGTAAGAAAGAAAGGCTGAAGCTACTCGACAGTATCCACAACTCTCTCTGTCACGTGTGGTCCCATTTATAACAGACATTGGGCACAGAAATAACTTTCAGGATGACCTGACCACGACGGCCTATTAACAAACCAAGTTCAAATGAAACCATTTGGGGTTTAATTAATTGGAGCAGATGCAAAGTAACAGTAAGCTGCCATAGTCATTACTGACATGTCGTCACGGTCACAATGAGCACGACTATGGGACTGTTCTTCTTTTTCACTCTTTCTCTGTGTGTGTGTGTGTTTACTGAGTAAGTGAGAGCACACACCTAGACAAAGAGCATCAGACCATGCCGTGTGTTCTGTCCTGATAAAGAAGAAGGTGTATCTGCAATCAGCCTTTTCAGTTTTTCCACAGGCTTATGGCTTACATCTCTCTGAACTGCACAGAAGAGGAACATGTACGATGTATTCGTTATTTTTTTATTTGGGAAATGAATGTTGTTGAACATCATCAGGGTCAATACATTGCTAGCCACCCTAGCATGAGTAAAGTAAGGGAATTGATGTTGTGCAATAACTTCTCTAGGTCTCAATTTATCCCAAAGGTGTTGGATGAAGTTGAGATCGGGGCTCGATGCAGGACAGTCAAGTTCCTCGACACCAAACTGGGAAAAATCGTACTTTTATGGACCATGGTTTGTGCATTTTCATGTTGAAACATGAACTGGCCTTTCCTTTCCCAGACTGCTGGCACAAAGTTGAAAGCACACTGTTATACCAGTGTATGCTGTAACATTTAAATTTCTCTTATTTGGAACGAAGGGGCACAAACCATGAAAAACAGCCCCCGACCGTGCAAACAAGGATGTGGACAAGAGTATCCACATACTTTTGTCACGATGGTGTGTATACAGTCTAGTAGTGTGCAGAATCATGACGTTACTGGCATCATAAAGTAAATGGAACAGATATGAGAGTAATATTGATCTTCTAATCTAACTCTCTGCAAGAAAGTAAATAAGAATATTTCTCAAAAGGTAAAAGTATTCTTTTAAAGGACAAAAGGAACCATAGGAGACATTCAGGCCCAGCGGTTGTTTGTATTTAACAGGGGCCATGGCACTGGGTAGTCTTAAGCTGTTTGCAGTTCGCTGTCATGCTCAAGAGCACTAAATCTGGAACGGGTGGACAAACAAAACGGCTATGTTGGCGATATAAATACAGACACTGTGAGAGGGCGAGGACGAGAAACTGAGACAGAGAGGCAACAAGACAGAAAGAGATAGAGGATGGTGGGGAATGGCCCTCCTGCTGGTGCTACAGATAAGCACAGAGGGCCACATTAATGTCAGGTTGTTCTGCCTATTACGACATATGGGATAGTGTTCCTCCAAACAACCTGCTTAGTCCTCCGCTTCTCCTCTTAGGACCCCATTGCCTGCTCCACAAGTGTTGGCTCTATCTGCCTGTGCAGAGAGCTGATTTAGCGGTGGCTGTTATTCACTGGCTGTTAGCGGGATACTGTTATGGTGCCCTCCTCCTGACCTTCAACTTGATACTGAACCTTGTAATTGATTTACTCAAGGCTGCCCATCCCTATCTCCTGACTACAGTGTGTGTGTGTGTGTGTGTGTGTGCGTGTGTGTGTGTGTGTGTGTGTGTGTGTGTGTGTAAACTTGTGACCAATAACCTTGGCAGTCACGTTTTCCTCATATCCTCAGGTGTGTCATTATTGCTGACAGCTCTGGTGCTCATGCTAAATTAGCAGCGTCAAGCTGTTTTTGTGTGTGTATGTAATGTTAAGTATGTACGCGGGATTACGTTCTGTGTGCACTGTGTGTGGAATTATACGTCCGCTGCAAATTCTACCCTCACATTTTAATTTCCTCCTTCATCCTTCCGGAGTCACTCGTCAGTCATTAACCTTGTTTTAACAGCCAACCTGATCTGTTCTTCGTCCTCCCTCCAGCTGATACGTGACCGACAAATGCAGGACTTTTAAACACAAAATAGAGAATTAAATACGATCCAATTTGACCGAAGTAAAGGACAAGAGCGCACACACAACATGTAAAGACTGTAGAGTCTTCTGGGTCGGGGCTTGAGGGTATAACAATGCACAACATATTTGGTGCAGTAGGTGTAAACTTAGAGCTCCCAACATGACTCAACACCGCACCATGACCATCTCTCTTGTACAATATCACACAGAGAGGTGACTATAGTCATTTTGCAGGATTAAAATGATGCAGTACTGTTTGCATGAAAAGGACTTAAAGCTGAGGACAACCTTTAATAAAACGGAAAATATCTTCCCCTCCCTGTAAAGACGCGGGCAATTAGAGACATAGCTCTGTTAGCTATGAGAAGGACTCTAAAGAGCTTTGTATGTGCAAGATCATTACTGGCTACACACTTAAACTGCTGCTCTCTGTTAGATGGGTGCCAAGGGCCGTACTGTGGTACACCAGGGTGCTCGTGGGTACTAATACTAATAGTCTAATACTATCTTTCTGACCCGACATTAAACTCTTCAGAGATGAATGTGTGTGCTGTGGAGGTGCAGGAGGAGATCAGAGTTCATCTATCTCCCCTTCAGACAAACTACTGCAAAATACCTCAGAGTTGAAAAGACCAACACAGGTGGTAACACGTTCCCCACCTCACTCTTTCTATCTCTCTCCCCCTCCCATCCCGAATGCAATGTGTACCTCTATTTGTCTGATCAACCTGTCTCTCAACCTGTCTATCCGCAGACCTGCTCCTTAAACAGTACTCTACTGCCGGATGAATAATGGATGAGGGGATGAGGGAGGAGAGGATGGAGGTTAGGGAGAATTGAAGAAGTGCAGTGGAGTCCAGGCAGAGCCCTCCGGGGATGAGGGTGTAAATGGATCTTGAGGAGCCGGTGTCAACTGTCCCGGGACCATTAATTAGTCATTCAGACTTGTAATGGAGTGAGCCGTAGCCAGACTGACGCAACCGGCCAAACAAAGCCAAGTCACTCAATCAGAGGAGTTAGCTGTGGCTGTTGATCACTCTGTGTGGCCAGAGTGGAAAACTATTGGTGATCAGAGTCCATGTTATAACATTGCACATAATTACATTTAATATATTCACTTTTATAATGTGAAAATAAAGATAATGCAAAATAATGTACTTGAATAATTAGATATAATAAAATATTCCATTATCATACTTGCCTGCATGTAATGAAAGGTTTATATCCCACAAACCATACAGTCACAGCGATGCATAAATTCATAGTTTTTCAAATTAAAGTCTTGGCAGGGCCTATGACACTCAGTATCTATTGTACTCAAACTTTTAAGACTTGGAGTCTAAATGTTATATGATCTGGCAATCAATCAGTTCACGCAAGATTATATTCACATATTTTCCTCTCCAAATATATATGAGGGGTTTTAAGTTTATAACGTATGCAGGTAATTCAACTTCACCTGCACAAAGCCATAGTTTTGTTGTTTAATATTTAAGAGTCAAAGGACACAGACTTCGTCATGATCATGTAACAATCAATTGCGGTGGATACTGACCCTCTGAGAGGATATTTAGATTGAATTACAAAGTGTGTGAGTCACACCAGGGTTCCTTGGGGTTACGTGTTATGGCATTGTCTTGGTCAAAGAGGTTGTTTTTCTAAATTCCTTCAGGATCTGAGGACTTGAATATGAAAACATATGATCAGGGAATCAGAGGTGATATGAGGTGATATGTATAACACATATTTATGACTTTATGTATATTTTAAACCTTCAAAGTGTCTATGGCTTTACACAGTTAGTATTACACAAGAATGACTCCTCCAGTAGCCGGATGGATTAGTTTACGTCTCCTCCCGGTCCATAATAACGTGAAGTTTCTAACTATCACGTAACAAACAAATGATATGGATACTTGGCTCGCAATGTCTCTATTTAGATTGAATTACAAAACGGTTGATATCTGATGTTCAGGTGACCGCTGTTTGTCCTTCTGGCTGTCATTGACCGACCACAGAGGTCCCCATGGCAGTTAAGACACTCCTGCGGAAGGTTGAATTGCAGTGACACCTTGGCAAGTGAACCAACTGGGCAAGACACGGGGGGGGGGGGGGGGGGGGCGCCGCCAGTCCTGCTAGAAGGGGTTAATCAGTCCCAGTGGTCTGCGACCCTGTTTCGGTGCCACTATACGGATATAGCGTTTTGTAAAGGAGAATTTCTTCCATTTGTCTATTTTATTATTGCACTATAAATACTGTACAGTATGTTTTCTTTCGTACAAATGTCGTCAGACACTGATTTGAGCTCAATAACATGGTGGTCCCATATGAACAAAAATTTGCTTTGTATTTTCGGTCACATTTTATTAAAATGATACAATGCTGATACTCAACTTGGGATCGCATGACCACGGGGTGTCAGTAAAATGTCTGACTGTTAATTCAAGTTTACAGGAGGTCAGAAATAGCATTAGTCAATGATAAAGTGAGGATTCCAGTTTGGTTAAAAAGGAGTTAAGAATCGATAGAAGTCACCAGAAAAGCATGTGCCAATAATGTGATAAAACATTGGTGACCTAATCATTAAATACCAGCACGCAATCCAAATACAGTAAAATAAAAAAGGTCAAATTAAGTAGTTATTTTTATTTTTTTAGCAGAGTACATGTGGCCTGATATCACTCCCTCAACATCTTTCAAAAAACCTTGGTGCTGTCAGGCCGTTCCGGAGGAGCAGAGTAAGAGCTGGTATTTATGTTTTGGCAGGGCCAGGCAGTCAGAGTAGTAGTACCCGCCATCCATCAGAAACTAGACTGCTCATCACTTCCGGACAGGGTGAACTTTCCAAGGCAAACTGCCTCTGTTCTGCTCGGCATCGAGGACAGCAAGTCACTGTGGAGATGGACGACCAGCGCCCAGAGTCTAGTGCTCTCGCCTCTCATTTATTTCACAATTAATCTATTTGTGGCTGCAGAGAGATGTGCGATGTTGGGTCTCCCAGACTGTGTGGTCAAAGAAGGTAAAACAAACCACATAGTGGTGTAAATGCACATTACAAATCACATATACATACAAAGTACATTTACTCAAGAGCTGTACTTAAGTACAGTTTGGGTTGTTTGGTTCTTTGCGTGTTAGTATTTTTTGAGTATTTCCATTTACTCCAACATTGTACTTCTACTCCACTACATTTCACAGAAGTTTCATACTTTTTACTCCAGTACAATTATTGGTCAGCTGCAGTTACTCATTACTTGTTTGTGTAATAAGCTTATGAAATGCATTGTCACAGATTCCCAACCTTTCTGGCTTGTGACCAAAAAGTTACAAAAACGTTGTGTCTGGTTGGGATCTTGTCACATTTCTGGTATCGTGGTTCCACCAAAGCGACATTTCTGAGGCTTTCATTTGAATGGTTGTTCAAATCCAAAAGAGGTTAAATAAGCCAATGTTTAAGAGAAAAATACATTCGAGAAAACTCCAGAATACAAACTTGTGTAGCTGTGTGTTTTTCCCTGCACCATGAACCATCCCATTACCCCCCAGATTTATTTTGTGATCCTTTGGATGCTGACTTATCTCTAGGTTGGGAACCATTGGACTAAACGCAGTTTAAACTCGACCCCCGCTGAAGTGTCCTTGAACACGACACCAGATGCCTACTGCAGCTCTGCAGCTCTGCTTTCTTCTTGCGAAGGGAGAAAGTGAAAAGTAAATTTTCCTACAGAGAGCAATACAGAATCACATTACAGGAGACATAACTGATGAAGGAGAAGCATGAGCAGTCATTGTCTTTATCATCCATCCATGTTTCACCACAGGGCTGAAAATACTCGTGCCATTATGTCCGAGGACAGAGTGGGACATTTGCAGAGAAAAGAAGGCAAGGATAGATGGAGCAGCAGGAGGACGAAGAGATTATCTCACATTTATTATGGTGGAGCTTATTAAAAAGGGGAAGTCATTATTTTTTACTGGAGAGTAGAGAGAGAGGGGGGGGGGGTATTCTTAGCTTTTACCCCTGTGGCTGGTCGACAAGATAGATCTACAGTTTTATATAAGTCTGCTTTAGAACCCCAAGCCCGACTCTGCCAAGCAACTGCTTTATCAAACACACAATATCTACTTAAATTATCATTGGTTTGTCAGATGAATATACTTTTATGGCAGTTATGAAAAAGAAAGAGTTGCAGTTCTTCAGTTAATATGGTGCCGCAGGCGCCAGCTGGGAATGCTGACACCACAGAATATAAACGAAGTAAATAAATAAATTTCCCCAAGGCCGACTCAGTATTCCTCTATAATTTTTATTTACTTTTTTGGGGTTCAAAGTATGTCGCCTGGGTTATTGTTCCCTGGAGTGGATGAGTAACGTAAGCAATATTCAGCTTTCATATCTGAGAATATTATAACAAGAGAGCAGTGGCTAGTCAGGAGATGGGAGAAAGCACCGCATGGGGTTTGTCAGCAGAGATAATGTGATAAAATTATGCAAATAAAAACTGCTTCTGCGTAAATGACAAGAACCAGTTGATATAAGGCTAAACTTAACTTCCTATACTTCTACAGTGAGCTAAGCTTTGGACATGACACAAAAAGATTGGTACAATCATGTTCCTCCCAACTCAAGAATATCTCCAAGATCAGAGAAATGTTCTTCTAGCGAGATCTTTTAGCAATACAGAGAAAATGATCCAGGCTTGTATTTCCTCATGACTGGACTATTGCAATGCCTTGTTTACCTGCCTCAATGCCCGAGATGCAGCTAAACTTCAGACTGTGCAGAATTCTGCAGCCAGACTGGTGACAAAGACCAAACGCTCTTCTTACATCACCCCAGTTTTAGTCTCCCTGCACTGGTTACCAATTTCCTTTAGAATACATTTTAAAATTTGACTCATTACGTACAAGGCTTTGCATGGCTAAGTGCCAGAATACATAACTTTTAAGTCCATATTGTCTAAAAGGAACTCTCAGATCTGTTCGGTTAAGCCTGCTAGCCGTTCCAGAGTCCAGGTTAAGGTCTAAGGGTGATCGAGCGTTTGCTGTGGCACCTCAGCTCTGGAACATACTTCCAGTTAATATTCAATCTGCTGACCGTTTCCGCCAAAGACATTTCACTCCAAACCATAAATGTCAACCTAATGGTGGCTGTACAAGAAAAGATTCAGTAGGATTCATCCTCCGGGGACCATGGAAATCTGCACAACAGGTAGAAACAGTTGTTCCGATGATTTCAATCAGGGCCATCGTGACGCACCGACCAACATTGCCACCAAAGAGGCGAGTGTGGCTAAAATGCAGAAGATTGGAGTCCCATTCAAACCCTAACCTTGTATGGTTCGGGCTGCTTAGTCATAGGTGTGTGTGGCTGTGTTCCAGCAAAGTGAACAGGCTGTTTTAGGAGAGTGATTGCCGGTGGGTCTGCCGCTCCTCACCTTGTCCAGTAGTGAACACGCCTCTCATGCACCTGTGCCAAATTTAGCAAGCCTCTCTCTGCAGATGGAATTACACCAGCCCTCAAACAGTTGGATTGTGATTCTCATTCAACCCACAAGCCCCCTGTGTCTCTCTTTCTAATATTTCATTTGATGTCGACGTTGTAGCCTGCAAGATCAAGTAAAAACTAATTCATCTTTCTATTTTAAAATCAAGAACATTGAGTCTTTCCAAACTGTTTTAAATACGTCATTGTACTTTAACATTCAGTTTTGAGGGCCTATTATTTACTGTCAGACATTTCCATAATAGTCGGTAATAACCTTGCCTGTGTGAGAGATAGATGGGGACTTCATTTTTACATGAGCACCAGCCACATTACCATCGTCTGCATCATGTATCAGATGTCCTCTGCTGTGGAAAGAGGGACTGAAAGATCGAGCATTGAGGAGACTGAGTGAAGGAACAAATCCACTTAAAGGCAGATGCAGACATCGGAGAGCTTGAGGGGGTCCGAGCTCTCAGAGAGGAAGTGAGGGGCTCGTGTAACTACCAAGACGGGAAGAAGGCAAGAGGGGATATTTTGAACACGAGACCCTCCAAAGGGGTCTGCATGGGGAAATTGAAAGTGCAGGTTGATGGATAAGTGGTGAAAGGGAGGTCAATTTTACACATCAAGATCATTTTACTAAACATGAGGAGTATGTGGAAACAGTTGTATAATGTCTCCTGATGGTCTGAGGGAGCTTTGTCAGGTCTGAGAAAAATAAAAACATGTGTTTGATGGCTAAAGGCTTACAGAAGACAAGTTGAATCAGGTCGACTCAGCTGTTAGTAACTCTGTCAGTCTGTGTTCCAGATATTGAAGCAGGCCTTGTTACAAAATACCCACGCGACATCTTTTTGTTTGCAGTCTGGCCAATTTTGATTGCATTATGTACAACAAGACATCTGATAAGTCCATGATCACAGCCGCTGGAAATGGCCCAAAATGGCACTCTGCAGTTGAATACGGAATCTGCGATCTGATACTGCAGCAGCAACGAGATGATGTCTGCAGGCCTACTCATGTTGGCTGTTCCTCGGCTCCTTTTCCCTCCCTGCTTCCCAACATTGAGTTTGCTCGTGTTTCTCCTTGAGAACATGACCTCACATTTTGTTCCTGAGCTCCTGGCTGACAAAGAACAAGCGGAGGAGCAAGCAAATAAACAAACAGAAATACTTCAGCAGGTTTCTTTGGGCATTTTTCATTCAACCCTTCAACATTCAAATACTGCAGCTTTATTATCTCTAGAATTGCTATTCCAACTATGTAATTACTAGCTCTACATTAGGGGATATTAAGCTACATGATCAATCTTCTATTGTGTAATTCATTGCTTTATCTCAATGTAAGCAATGCTATCTCTGGCTTTACAATAGCAGATTTGAGTCTGCATCAGTGACTCTCCCAGTGTATAAAGACATTATCTGACATGTCATGTTGTAGCTCTTTAAAGGACAAACTGTACAACACATATACGACTACTACTACTATACTACTCTGGATTTTTAAGAGGGATTTAAGCAAGGAATGGAATTACAACATCAGGTTCATTCAAATTTGAATTGTTTGCAGAGTGGCAGCATGATTAAGTCAATTTGTTGTTTTGTATCAATAGAAAATAACTTGAAGCTACTCTGACATGATAGTATAACATCCTGAAGTGTGTTTTGTATGTTTGTATAGCTTTGTTTGGCAAAATAACATTAAAGTAAATTAAATATTGAATGTTTCACTGTTTCCTTATGTTTTATGGTCATCAGAATATGAACATTTCGCAGATTGATTGAGAAAATAATCAGGAGATTGAAAGATAACGAAAACATTTGTTTTCTCAGTTTTCTGATTGTCATGAGTTTCAACATGACTGAGATATTCCCTGTAACATCGTCTTATTCTTCTGCCTGAAGTTTAGTCCCAGCAGCTGTTTTTTCGGTCCCAAACCCATGGCGACCTTGTCTTTGGAATATTTAGCAGGAACCCGCCCTGTTTTTGACTTTATACACCTCAGCTGATTTCACCCGCTGCCTCTCCCCTGAGTTTCTTCTCTTCTTGACCTCGACTTTCTTCCACATCTGTCGAATTGGCTGCCCTCCAGATACTGTTGATGTCTAACTGGCAGAGGCTTCAGGAGGTCCAGCTGTGATCAAGATTTTATTGTCTCAACAGGAGCTTTCACTCATCTCCTGTTACATCCACCAGCTACATAGAAGGTTACCAATTGATTACAAGTGGAGAGAGGAAAAAAAAAGATGGTAAAGACTTTGAGCGATAATGATAATAGTCATAACGACTTTTAAGTTGAAGGTGTAGAAGGTCAGAGCTACATTTGGCTTTCCGGTCACCAAAGCATGAAATTGAATTTGTCGGTGGATAACTGCTGCCACCTAAAGGTCAGAGGGCTACCTGTATGTGTATGTCGTAGCAGAAGGTATTTGCAGATTTAATCGATTGATTTAGTTGCTTCAGTGTAAACCATGACTGACCTTTGACTGGCTTCAAACTAAATGCCCCCAATCACAAAAATCACACACATTTACTTCAGTTTAATTCAGAGAAGTACATGCATACCCAGGAAGTACCTGGTGGATAAGTTGCCTCACACTGCAAGACTACCACTGAAGCATGAAATTGAAATTATTGATGGGTACATTCAGACACCAGGAGGTCAGAGAGCCACAATCAACTGCATGCATGCATGCGGTCATTTGGTGGCTGTGCCGACTTGCAAGTCACTTCTAAAACTGTATAATTTCATACCGACTAAATTAGTATATCAGTATAATAGTACCTGTATACACACACACAAGTGGCCACAATCAGAAATGTTTGCATATTTGTATCACTCAGAGTTAAAAATGAATTATATTGTGAAGATTTTCGATCTTGTGCATATGTAGGACTACCCCTGTAGACAGTCCTCCATAGCTTGCAGCTCTTGTATTTGGTGAGAGAGAGGGCCACCGTGAAGGCAGAGGAGTTGTCTGGCCTTGGGGATGACGGAGAGGGCCGGGCCTCTGGCACCGCTGTGAGACGGAGAGGAGAGATACACAGATCTCTTATTTCTTCTCATCATGCCAGTCAACAGAAATACAACGGTAGGACAGTTTCAGACATTGAAAAGAGCATTTTCTGAAAATGTTCCCTGTACAACTCACTCACCCATTGAAGTGCAGCTGAGCTAATTTGAAGAGTTGTTGACCCAATTCAATACTGTCTTCTCCGTACTGGGAGCCAATAGCTGCAGCACTTCTCTCCAGATGGGAGGCTGCATTATTCCAGTCACCTACAGGAGAAGCAGAAAAGAAAAAAGCCGTAAGAGAACTAGGGGGGGGGGGGGGGGACGTGAGAATTACGTTATTGCTTTTCTGGCTTTTTGACCTAAAAATAAGCAGCCGCATTGTCTTCCTGCTGGTTGCTAGAGCGTTAGAGTAGTGGAATCTTGTTGAAAAATGTAATAATCACCGAAGTGAGCCATCTCTAGCACTCCATTGGAGCATGTCAAAGCTAATAAAATCCCCAGAGTGCATTGGGTTTTTAGAGCCAGCCCTTTACAAGTGGCAACCTTCCATGAAGTAACCGTTAACAAGCTTATCCAATTCGTAGCGATGTCCATGAATCGTAAAAGTGCGCCGTAACCTACAGAACAGTAGGGGTGTATCAACCACACAGCTCATGCATGATCATTCTCACCCATTGTAGCATATGCTCTAGCTGTTGCATCTTCCAGCTCCCCCTGTACTGGGTGTGTCTCTGCAAGGGTCAGTCCAGGCTGACTCCGGGTCCTTCTCAACAGTCTCAGAGCCTCATCTGAAGGAGGGAGGAGCAGAAGTATAACACGGGGATGTTGCAAAGACCTTCTGAACAAATGCTAATGATACATTACTGAATCTGCATTCTGGATCAGCATTTGGACGTAGTTTTTCACAACCACCTGGCTTCTCTCTTTCCATGAGGTCCACGGCCTTCTCCAGGTCGACCCTGATCTCCTGCAGCCTGCGGCTCACTTCAGATAAAGACACGCGATGAGCACAGGATGACTGCGAACATATAAATCCGTTTCCTCCGTCCTCGCTGCTCTTCTGAAATTCATATAACAATCAAGATGGAGTTCATTAATAAGTAGTACAATTAATCATGTATGATTGTAAGAAAACATAAACAAAACCACTCATGAACGCCTACTTTGAGAGATCCTTTGCACTTGCCACACAGGAGTCCAGACTGAGGACTGCCTCCAACACCCGACCCCTGCTGTCTGCCCTCCTCCTCATCTTCCTCCTCCTCCTGCTGCTGCTGCTGCTGCTGCAGGGTGCAGGCCTCACACCGACAAAGGAAATAGTACTGTTCCTGCAGGAGACGCTGCCGTTGTCGGGTTGCCATCCGACTGCTGTGTGGACCTGAGGGAGGGAGGAGGGAGGATAACTCCACAAGTAATAACTCACAGAAGGAAAGTAACAGAACAACACCGCTGGAAGCAACGACACAGTCATTTCCGTGGAGAGTGGTGTCTGGAAGTGCTGCATCAGGGCTGGGTGACAAACAAAATGAAACAGACCATATTTCCCGGAACCCATGGGCTATCGGTTTGTCTGATCAGCCTCTGGGGGCAAGGGGCTATATTTCCGGGGTCACAGCGTAGCCAGCGGGTGTCCGGGCAAAGACTTATTTTCTGTGCACTGCTCGTTGTTTACACTTCATTTGGCAACTGGACATGAGAGACTGGAGTTGGAGTTGAGCGATGACGTGTACGACCAGATTGTTCCACAAGTAGCCACGTTACAAGCTAATTTCACACCAAAAAAAAAAGAAGCTAAATCATCGTCAGACGATAGCCGGTGGGCTCTGAAATTGCATTTGGGCCAATGCGTTCCGCCTCTTTTGCTCTCCACATGGACTGTTAACCTGCATTCAGCCAAAGCCTGCTGGAACGTGATTGGCCAATACGACAAGGACTTCAAACAGAAACCAGAAATATGTCAGCGCCCTAACAATCCGTTTGCACTCATAGGATTTTCTTACCATAGCAGTGCAGGATCTCTTGTCCAGGAGTGATAGCTTTGGATGCTCTGACAGTCACAGTGACTCCGCGGGCTGTGCTTCTGTGCTCCGTCACACTCTCACTGAAGTCTGCAGACAGACTGGTTCCAGTGCTGAACACCAGACTGGTGTTGGGACAGCAGGAGTGATTCAGAAGACTGAGAGTTGGGAATATTGCTGTGGCAATGCGGATTTCCCTGCTGGACTGCACTGGTGAGTTTGCTGCTCCTGTAAGATGGAAGAACCAGAAAACTAAAAGGTCATTGTGCAACTCAAGAACATTCAAAGCTGAAGATTCAATCATTGGAAAAGCTTCTTTTTTTCTTTGGCAACGTGCTGCTAGGGCAACAGCTTTGGTCAGATACATGGTTAATTGACATTTTTAAGCAAAATTCCCCAAATTTACTTGTTCTAATATCTCAAATGTTTAAATTTTTCTAAAGTCTTCTGTGATCAAAGTCAGATCGGTGCATCACTAGAACAAACTGCTTCCATGTTTCTGACGTACTATAGTTATGATTTTTTTTCATTGTGACAAAACTCAATGTGAAGCAAGCTTACAACACTTGTGAAACCAGTAACCTGTATCTTGCTGCATGAGGATTGCCTGCGCGTTACACCTCAGCTGCAGGATGTGCCTCAGAACTGCACTTCCCAGCGGCCACAGGTTCGAGCTCCAATCTGCGATACCTCCCTCCTGGTCTGGTGATTGTCTGTCTGCCCCTGAGGGTCCACTAAGGTCCCAAGAGGCAGGCGGGGGTCCTGCTTTGCTTAGCTTTACGAAGAGTGTCGCTACGGTAATCGCACACAGGAAACGCACTTCAGGGCTATGACGATTCAGGTGGTGCTGCAGGTGAAAGACGCTCGGGTACGAGTCCCCGCAGTATGAAGTACACGGATCACTGGACTCTCCGTTTCGACCGCTTGGCTCCGACTCCGTGTGCTCGTCTCTGATTGGATCTCTGGCCATTCGGATGTTTTTTAACCCCGCCTTTAGAGTTACCCTCAGAGCGAGCTGCGACATCACACCCATCGTCTTCAGATCTGCTCCCAGCGGGCACTCCCAGCGGTGGTGCTCCTCCCAGGCGTCTCGCTGACAGGAAGTTGAACAGTACCGGCTGTAGCTACACCCCTCACACGGCACGGGACACGGTGTTTCCGTCAAACACCTGTGACAGCGCCTGTGCTCCACTCCAAACAACACTCCTCTCTCTGCGTGCTGTCTTCCTCCCTTCCCTTTCACTTCCTCCATCCCTGGTATGAGGACGCAGCTGTACGGCCTGTCATGAAGGATCACCTCCCCAGCTGCTATTCTCTCTGCAGCCACAAGGTGTCGACCTCTCTCCGAGCTGAAGCCAACAGCAGCTTGAGGACAAATCCCAAATGTGAGAAGTCCAACAGATGCCCCTTTTACTCTGTCTGGAGTTTTGTGATTCTCTGAGGCAGGATTGTGATGATCCTCTTTTGCCTTTTGACCTACAGAGAGGTGCTTGAGGCATTGTGTGCGACGGTCCTCTAGTTTGTGTAAAAGATGAGAGGGGTAGCTATTCTTTATAGCTTTGTCAATGTCATCAAGGGACTCCTGAGAGAAAAACAGAAAAAGTGGTGTGTGTGTGAGTCACTACAAAATCTAAGATTGTGAGTAAAACAAAGATGACTAATGATTTCATAACTTATTTGAGTCAACATTTTAGCTTTAAGACAGATAAAAACCTAAACCAGAGATGCAGACCTGACAAGGCTGAGAAAGTGATGATGAAGCAATTTCTGTGGGTCACTCAGTGGTACTAACGAGTCGTCATTGTTACAAACGTAATGGCAGGAGTGTTTACTGATTACTGTTGTATTTAAACTTCAAAAGACCACTGAATAGATTATTATCAGGACACTCAATGATACATGTGAAAAGGTCAAGTTAAAAATAGTTTTCACATAAATACTGAGATATTATTATCAAATCACCTATTTATGTGCTCCTGCAAATCATCTGCAGCATGTTAAGGATGTGAGATACTGTTTACATAGAATTAAAACATGATGATTTTCCCCTGCAGGATTCCTGCAATCAAGTGCTGTTGAATTTGATCACACAATCCGTTGGATGTCTCCACGCCCGTTTTCAGTCAACAAATAAGAAGCAGCTTTTAATGACACCCCAAGTACAGCACTGTCTCGTTCTGTAACGGGTGAAGATGTTGCCATTTTACCTGGTAGCGCTGCAGATGGTAGAGCGCAGCAGAGCGGTTGGCAAAGCACAGAGACAGCTGCTCCGAACCTTGATGAGCAAAACATAAGCCCTGTCGTGCGAGGAGACAGAGAAGCGGGTTGTTAGTGCATATTACATCGTGCAAATTATAAACAATTTATATGTACAGTACATCTGATGTTCAACCAGTTTACCAGCAGGGCCGAGATCCTTCTTGTGGCACGCGTCAGTCTGTGGCACGCAGCGTCACACAGCGTCCCTCTCTGTCACTCAGCGTCCCTCTCTGTCACTCAGCGTCCCTCTCTGTCACTCAGCGTCCCCCTCTGTCAGTTCAGCGGAAAGATTCAGCTGTGGCACGCGAGCATAGTTCGGCAATTGTCAAGAAGCTGCGGAGCTGAGGGGGCGGAGCCACATTTCCTGAGACATTTCCTGAGAACACCCGTTGTTGTTACGACAGATCAACTTCCATAAATCAGTTTTATGATTTTAGTTGAGTCACAGGAGCCCCCTGTTCTCTGTATGCACCCTTAGAGTAAGTACGTTGTACTTTTTTGTTTCTCATTCATTTTATTTCAGTATGATTTTGCTGCTTATGCAACAAAATGGAACATAATACACTTTCCAAATTATTACTTTTATAGTCACTTACAACAATCGGCTAAAATAATGAAAATAAATCATCCGTTTTAGAATCATTTAAAAGTATATATTAAAATTAAGACATAAAATGTCCAATCCAAAAATACATGTTTGAAAATATCTTCACTCTTCCTCTGCTTATATGTATATGTATGTCAGTAGGACATATGTTAACTGTTAACAGTTTACAGCATACTTAAATAAATATAAATAAATACAAACACGATTCTTGTCACGCGTGTTTCTTGTCTTTTGCACATATCTCACACCGACGCCGCTCGTAGATGAAAAGCAATACGTGTTTGGGATCGTGTTATAAAACGTGTTAAAGGGAACGATCTACGTGGATAACCTGTGGATACGTATAGTAGGTCGAAGTAATCAGCATACTTTTAGGAGAAAGGAAGTTGATTGACTGACTTGTACGAAGGAAATGGATCAATAAAACACGTATTGCTTTTCATCTACGAGCGGCGTCGGTGTGAGATATGTGCAAAAGACAAGAAACACGCGTCAACTAAAGGTTTACTTACTGCTAAAGATTTGGACGCTACATGTGTTAAATGCCATTTCCTACTTGTGTTAAATAAACGTAGTTGAACTGTTATGGAAGTCATCACAATATTGATGCCAGAGGGGGAAAATATGCTCATATTCCTGCAAAAGAATTGCTGCAGTGTGTGTACAAAGTGTGCGTGTGTTTTGTATTTATTTATATTTATTTAAGTATGCTGTAAACTGTTAACAGTTAACATATGTCCTACTGACATACATATACATATAAGCAGAGGAAGAGTGAAGATATTTTCAAACATGTATTTTTGGATTGGACATTTTATGTCTTAATTTTAATATATACTTTTAAATGATTCTAAAACGGATGATTTATTTTCATTATTTTAGCCGATTGTTGTAAGTGACTATAAAAGTAATAATTTGGAAAGTGTATTATGTTCCATTTTGTTGCATAAGCAGCAAAATCATACTGAAATAAAATGAATGAGAAACAAAAAAGTACAACGTACTTACTCTAAGGGTGCATACAGAGAACAGGGGGCTCCTGTGACTCAACTAAAATCATAAAACTGATTTATGGAAGTTGATCTGTCGTAACAACAACGGGTGTTCTCAGGAAATGTCTCAGGAAATGTGGCTCCGCCCCCTCAGCTCCGCAGCTTCTTGACAATTGCCGAACTATGCTCGCGTGCCACAGCTGAATCTTTCCGCTGAACTGACAGAGAGGGACGCTGAGTGACAGAGAGGGACGCTGAGTGACAGAGAGGGACGCTGAGAGACAGAGAGGGACGCTGTGTGACGCTGCGTGCCACAGACTGACGCTGAGTGACGCAGAGGTGCCAGTGCCACAAGAAGGATCTCGCTGTCTCTCCAGTTTACAGGGACATTATATTCACATTGTTATAGTTATAGCCATAATATCATAGAATTGAATAGTGGCCTTTCTCTTGATTTAATGCGTAATTGTAGAATCATTGAAGTTTATATTTTCATGTGGAGCAATAGAAGAATATCTTCACGTCACCTGTGAATAGTGCAGAGCGGCTGCAGGGTAGTCTCTGGTCTGGAAGCTACAGTTCCCCTTCTCCCTGCATGTGGCTGCTAGCTCTGCATCCTTCTGTGCAGAGTATCCTGAAGAGATCGACCGCACAAAGTCCAGATCATCTGGGCTGTGAAACAGAAACGGAGACAAATTACAGAGAAACTGTCTCTCTATGATCCAAATATTCTCCAGCAGCAGGAAAGCGTGGGTTTACTGTTTATTCCTAGACAAGTTCTGAAAACCAATTCGAGTCAATATAATATAAATGGCTTCAATGGGTCCAAAGAACAACGCCATTGCCGTGATCAAAACTCTTCAGATCGATCGGATATAAACTGGAAAGTCATTAGCAACAAACTAGAGGAGTAAGCTAACGTTAGCTACTCACGTTGTCAGAGTCAGGGCACATTTGAAAAGATCATCTACTTCAAGCTGGGACGTTAAAGTTTCCTTCAGCTCGGGGTCGAGTCCGATCCATTTCTGTGCAACATGATCTTGCCACTGAACGCACGGAAGATCCATCATGAACTACAAGTAAACCACATGAGTACCCGGTGGACAGTTCAGGGTTGTTTCGAGTCCGTTTCGCGTCTGCGGAGCACGACTATCAAGTTAGCTTGACTGAAACGGGAGTTTCTCACCAAAACCTTCAAAATATACCTCCGAGTGTGTTGTTCAAGTACCATTAGCGTGGTAACTTAAGTTACTTTTCCAATTTTACATTAAGAGCAATCATGTCTGCCGCGCACATGTACTCCTTTATTTTGAAGGCACGAATGTGCCATATCCGGTGTTGAAATATCGTTTGTGTCGCTCTTCTCGCGATAGGTTCCATACCTCTAACTCGACGCATAAATAAAGCCAAACTCTGCTTGCTTGGAGAGCTAACGTTACTTTACCGGTGCGACATGAGTGTAAAACTCACAGAGGGAGCAGTTGAAGTAAGCATACAAATGTACACAACTGAATATAAACGTTGTTTTTGTTCAGTACCAGCCTATAGTGTTTAGCAGTGTGGATCTGCTAGCTGCAGCTGTTAGCAATGCCAGCTAATGAGATAACTCACAACACCAGGACAGTCTGATGTAACGTTAGTCCCGCTCTGTTTGTCCACTACTGCTTAACAGTAGTACAAAACGCTTCATGAATCTTTCTAGTAATGTTGTACTATAACTTTGTATTAGTAGCATGGTAGTGTGAGGCAGTAGAAACGATGGTAGTGTGAGGCAGTAGAAACTAACAAGTCCATGTTATTGTCCAGGCTCTGCTCAACAGCTCACAATCGGACACTGATGTCGTGCTGCAGCTGCTGGTAAGTACATTCTGAGAGTCCACTTTACCAAACAATCCAGGTGTATTGTATTGAAATATTTCTATTGTTAATTAATATCCAAAGATAATCAATTAAGCATTGAGAGAGCTTCTCAGCTGAATGTAATTATATGAAGATTATCTTTGATATTACTGTGATTATATATGGTTTGTACACAGGGTGGTAGAATGAATACATCCTCATGGATCTGTCAAATGTCTAGTGTCATGATGAGAGTTTTTACTTTTACAACCCTTCCTTCCCTCCGTGTTTGTCAGAACATCCAGTGGTTCCCCAGTGGTTCTGGTTTGACCAGGTTCCGGCTCATGATGAGTGATGGCAGGCACTCCTGTTCTTGTGAGTAATTTGCAGAAGCCAATAAACAGTCAGACTGTGGGTTTGGCCTTTTGGTAGCAAGTTGACAGACACGTGTGTTAAATCTAACAAGGGTAATATCATAAATTACAAAGAACGACAGTAGCTCTAAGCAAATGTGCACCTCAGAAGATGGTCAAGTACCAATGATGCATACGTAACTTTGTTTTTTTTTTGCTGTACATGAATACATTTGTATGTGTTTGTGTATGTAGCCTTCCTCTTGGCCATAAAATTGAACCATCTGCCAGAAGAGAACATCCTGGCACCTAATTGTGTGTGTATGGTGAAGAAGACTATCAGGAACATATTGTCAGATGGCAGGTATGTGGTTTCATTTGCATGTCCTTACTTCCTGCTCCCTTCTCCATGTTTGTTTGTTGCGTGTAATTCCCCTTTTGGCATTATTGTAACTTTCTTCCAGGCATGTGGTGGTTGTGCTGGACATGGAGGTTCTGCAATCGGCGGAGAAAACCGGAGGGAAGATTGGAAATCCCACTCTGTATAATATAGCTGGTATTATTCTTTTAAAATGCATAAAGTTAGTCACGGTAATGAACAGCGTCTGCAGGTCTCTTTATGGTGTTTGTTCAACCTGCAGGTAAGACATCATCTCCACAGAAGTCTGTCCCGGCATCCCCTCCGTCTGCTGCAGAACCCGGACCCTCCTACAAGAACAACAACAGTGAGTGTCACAGCAAAGACTTTGTATGTGATTTCATGTGTGTGTGTGTGTATGTGTGTGTGTGTGTGTGTGTGTGTGTGTGTGTGTGTGTGTGTGTGTGTGTGTGTGTGTGTGTGTGTGTGTGTGTGTGTGTGTGTGTATATGTATATATGTGTATATGTATGTGTATGTATGCGTGTGTACGCGTGTATACGCGTATATATACGTGTATGTATACGCGTGTATATGTGTGTATGTATACACGTGTATATATGTAGACACGTGTGTGTATATATGTAGACACGTGTGTATATATGTAGACACGTGTGTGTATATATGTAGACACGTGTGTGTATATATGTAGAAACTTTTCTACAGCAAACAAATTGGATGAACTTGTATCTCTCAACCGCACACGTATTGATTACTGCACTGACATTCTAGATATAGCAAGAATATGCAACAGCTGAACCATTGCTCTCCATGTACAAGAGAGTAGCATGAGGCTGATGCAGACTCGATACAACGCTGACAGACACAGAGGTTGCTAAAGTTATCGGAGTCACTTAGGTGTAAAAAATCTCTATTGTGCGTTTTTTGTTTAGCCAATGGCAGAAATAGTGTTGATACCGGTACTAAAAATATATCTGGATGTTTTCCCCAAGCAACTGCATGCAAAGCAGAGATGTCTGAATAAATTAAACATTAAACAGCAAAACATTGCTGCACCCAGAGGCCCTCAAGCTCTCCGTTCATGATATTACATGTCTTATAGATTAATTGTACTCATTTGCTGTGCCCGATTACAGCAATTAAATACCTCACTAATACAAACAAGATCTAATTTGAGCATTAGGCCTTTGCTCAAGCTGAATACAGTTTTGTTGACGAGAAGTCACAGAATTGGTTCTTTATTGTGACGTCATGCAGAAGACTCTTCAAATGTACTGCTTATAGAAGACCGAACCGTATTAATGACTAATAATAGGAAGTCAGGAAAACAAGTTAGGATTTCCAAATTCAACAGAATTTGGACGAAAGTATGAGCTTCACGGTTAGATGATGAATTGTCTCGGTTTCTTGGAACCCCTCTGCTTCTCAAGAGTTCACTCTGTTCTCAGATCTCAACATTGTTTAACACTGTGGTCTGAATAATGTGGTGAACTCTTATGTAACCAGCAGAGGGAGCTACTTACCTTGTGAGAGAAATGTGCTGATTATTGATTTGCAATCCCCTCCGCTTGTTTTTTTTCAATACTTTTTTTTTTTTTAACCTCAATACTGTTCTGCATCCATAACTTTGGACCAACCGAGTGTTTTCTTGTTCAGTTTTCAATCGCGTTTACTGCAGCGCACTTAAACCAGCTCTATGGACTCGCAAGTAAATCCTGGTTTTCATTCCTGTTGATATTCATTGCTCTTAGGTGTTCAAAGGATGTCGTCTGAGTGAGTTCACAACTAGGTGGAAGAACGCAGTTCCTTCAGCCGACGTGCGCTATTCTCTTCTGACATTGTGCACTTTTATCATATTTACTGCTCTGCCAGCAGAGCAGGAAACTATCTTGCCCACTGGCCACTGCGGCTAGTGGAGTCCATAACTCGCACCTTTCACTGTTTTACCACCAACCGTATTTCAGGACCGCCAAATAATGCTTGGGTCTCTGCCAAAAGGGCTGGTGCCATGTATCATGCCTAAAGTAGCCTGTGTTTTATTGGATCTTCTTTTATTAGCTCGGTCTTTGTTTCACTCACTTGTTTTAGACCACCGAATGCTCTCAGCATCAACATGGATATTGTTATGTGTCAGAAACGTACCCGGCAGTCCTCCTCGGTGGAGGATGTAGGCATGTGGGTGGATAATGAGTGCTTGGTACATATTGTGTGTAGGTGTGTGAGTGTGTTGTGACTGAGGGAGCTTGTGTGGGCCGATGGCTCCTCCAGTTCATGGCTTCATGAATATTGTGTTGTGGACTGAATCCCCTCGTAGTGATGCACACAGAGACAGAGAGATTTGACTGAGCGAGGATGAGGCTTAGCATTCAGGAGGTTATCAGACTCCTTCCTAGTTTAAATCATTTGAATCGTGTTACCTCAGAGTTCCCTCCAGATCTAGAGAACCTGCTCCTCGGTGTAATTGGTCTGTTGATGACATGGTCCTGCATTAAGAGCCCAAAACGAGCGGCATCCTTAACATCTCAAAGTATTTTCTCCTGCTGAATGTTTTTGATTCCTTTCCAGTAAAACGAGACACTCGTGTACATTTACAAGATTGCTAAGTGCAACACATGAAGTGTTTCCAATGAGCTGCGGGGCCATGTAATGACTGGGTAGGCTGCTGTTTTCTCTAAGTGTCTGGGTTCCAGCCTGTGTGAAGACTTCACTCTCCTTCAGCAAAGACTCGCTCTCTCAGGGTCATTTTTAAGAGAAGGCTGCTGCTCCAGTAGCAATTACTGATCCATTGCTGCATCAGGGCATGATATAAATACCGTCAATGGACAAATAAATGTGTTTATTGCTGAAAGAATGGAACGGACAAGATGGCGCAGTAAAATGTTCAATTTGTCTGTGAAAGGCTGCAGGTACAGTAGCTTTATCCTGCGCAGGCTGGATATTACAGGACTAATAATAACTGCAACTGTGCTGCTCTTGAGCCAAGATTTACTTGAAGCAGAACGGCAGAAAATAAAAGTTGTTTTCTGATTCTTATGCGATTCAGATTTTATTTTCCGGTTAAATATTTAAAAAAGGTTAGAGCTGACGTTGGTGCCGTTTGTTTCTCGTATTTCATTTATGCAACAATGTTGCTGTCTATTCCTTTTCTGTCCCATCAGATACGCCTTTAGAGGATACGCCTGTGGTTCCACGCTCGTCTTCTCCGAGACATATCGTCTTTTGATGAAGACCGTGGTTATTTTCCAGGGCAAGAATAAGTGTATGGGAGGGGAGGGGCAGGAGAAAGTGTAATTAGCTGCCTGGAAAGCACTCCCTGTCACCTCCGGGCATTCTGCTCTGTAGTGAAGTCTGACCTCTGCCATCGTTGGAGTGAGAGGATGTGGTCATAACAGTTTTTCTGTGGTGTCAGCAGTGTTTGAAGGAATATATTTTCAGATGTTTTTAGCATTGATTGTCGTTTATGGCATTCCTTGTAAGCTCCGTCAGTCACAAGCGACGTAACATCAACATTTGACTCTCTGTATTAGTATTCTGAAATTAATTTGTAGCTATTCCTCCTCCAGCATTCGGTGTAGCGCCAAAGGTTGTGACACAGTAGTCACTGACAGTTCTGTGTTCTCATTTAAATATTCATCGGCAGCAGCAGCCCTTGAAATAGACTACCTTCAAATTGTTTCGCAGGTGATATTCAAATTCCAAAAAGAGATCTGCACTCGTTGAAGTGCAGTTAAAAATATATTAATTATTCATCACTAACTGTTCGCTGCAGGTTTCCTTTGTCCTCGCAACTCTTTCCCTCCAATCCTCTCTCTCGCTCACACACACACTTTTACACACTCGCTTTCTCTATTTATTGCCTTTTTCTTGTCTCTAGATTTCAAATTTTCTCTCTTCCTATAGTATCTCCCCCAAGTCAACACCTATCAACTCTTTCTCTCCTTTTGCTTCTTCCCTCTAAACACTCCATTCGGATTGCGTGTGTATGAATATTGATGTTAATTACTCCTCGCCTGAAAATAGCTGTTCAAGCTGTGATTTCCCCAAGGAATGACACACACACACACACACACACACACACACACACACACACAGGAGTATATAGCACACACCTGCAAAGGAGGGTATCATAGAGGTGAGTATTTGTTGTGCTCCAGTACAGGAGCTCATATCGGGGGAGGGGTCTCTGTGGAATGACATTATTTTATCCCAGACAATTCTTCCCGCAAATGCTGTTCCTCAATATGATCGTGCCAAAGTGAGGCGTTGCCGGCGATATATTTTGACAACAGCCAACCGTCTCTCCTGAATCACTGATGGTGGGGCTGATGCGACTTTATCGTGGGAGGTGAGAATGACACCTTGTGATTCAGTGGGCTGCCTCGAACTCTCAAAAGTTTTCTGGCATTATCGTGAGTAAAATAAATATAAAGGCAGAAAGTTGTTTTTGAAACAAAGGGAACTTGTTCTTTACTTTGTTCTTAGTAGTTGTGTTTTTTTTCTTTTGGTATGTGAGCTTTTATATTGGGTCTCAGAGAACGCGCACACTTTACCATGACTGATGATATAAATATAGTAATTAAACACGAGGACACTGTTATAAAAAAAGCTCTGCTTGATTGATTAGACATTAGGGTTTTTATTACACACCATGATGAATACATTATGATTGATTGTAAAAAGCATCTGAGCTTCATACATACTTTAATATATATTTAAATAACCATTTTACCTTTTTGAAAATGAGCGTAATACCCTCTTAACCTCAAACTAAATATGAAATCTTTACAGGTTAAGAATAGTATTTACAAATAAATGTGTAGGTCCTTGATTGATATTCTGACAACTAATCTTAATTATTTGTTTTCCTTCTACCAGAAGGCACAAGTACAGTAATTATGAAGTGAATAATTGATTGGCCGTGTTGCATAAGAAGAAAAACGGTTTCATTCTTTGGCACAAACTGATGTTATTAAAAGGGAGATGAGTAACTCTACAGGGAGATCTGTGGGGAGAGTTTAACTTTCTCGGGCAGCTTATCATTTTGGCAGCTGCTTACATGATGAGGTGAGAGTATCACTGGTGTTTTATAATCGCTGAAATCATTTTCTGAAGTGTTTCAGTTTGTGGCGCCTGGTGAACTGGTAGGTCTATCGGATACGTATCGGTAGCTTCATAACCTTTACATGGGATTTGATGAAATGCGTAGCTCACAGTTTGAGAAACTTTTAGACATTCGATGAAGAAAAATGATTTAAAGAATATGAACACGCACCTCGTTTCTGCTTGAGGCCGTCGGCTCGAGCCCACATTAGCCGCTACTAGCAAATCTGAATCTCATTTTGTTGGCCGTCAACTTGCATTTGGGGTAATGGGCACCAAATTTGACAGGAGGAACAATGTGTAGCATTTTTGCAATGGTATAGTGTAATGCTAATCAGTAGAGTCTTTTATTTGTTTCATTTCATGGAATAGTAGTGACAGACCTTTTGAATCCGCCCACTCCACTGTGTTCAACTTGACTGACTTGTCCGCCATCGTGACATGAAACAGCGGTCTAGCCATTAAAAAAAAAATGATCAAGCCACGAGGTTGAACAACGATTAGCCAATCAGCGCCATGGGTGGTAACGCCCAGTGTCAAGCCGCTGTCAGCAGAGCGCAGGAACACAGGACTAAAAAATACGTCATTGGAGACCGCTGCAGGCGACATTAAAGCGACGAACAAGACTGTTCTAAATTGATTAAAAGTATTACTTTGAAATCCGAACAGCACTCTGCTTTGATGTTTGGAAAAAATGTATTATTTAACTGTCGTACGGCTAGTAGAGACTCTGGCATAGCTTCTGTTTCCCTGCATCTTTGTCGGCGAGTCACGGCCCCTCTTTACTCTTCTCGAGTCTTCCTCATTTGTGTATGTACCGTAACGTTAAGCTACGACTGCCACTTCTTTTCAATTCATTGTGAATCTTTAACCCTTACACGTAATCTAAAACATTGTACTCAGAATAAACACCGGGTCTATATGGGACAACAACCCCGACATCTCTAGTGATTGGTCAGTTAAAATCAAACCTGAAGATATTTAAGTTTTGTATAAATAATACAGAACAATTGTTCAATAAATGTACTAATATTTTATTCCTATTAAATTGTCAACTTGTACATTTGGAGTGCTTGTGTGCAGTAAGTATCTCACCTTGTTTCCCTGCAGCCCTTTCTCCTCCCCGAGGCCATGAAAAAGGTTTTGTGGGAAAGTCACCCATGAAGGCCTCACCCATGAAGGCCTCACCCATGAAGGCCTCACCCATGAAGGCCTCACCCATGAAGGCCTCACCCATGAAGGCCTCACCCATGAAGGCCTCACCCATGAAGGCCTCACCCATGAAGGCCTCACCCATGAAGGCCTCACCCATGAAGGCCTCACCCATGAAGGCCTCACCCATGAAGGCCTCACCCATGAAGGCCTCACCTAGCACTTCTCCAGGTCCTTCATCTAAAGTGATTAGTCTTGCAGACCTGAACCCCTACCTACCCAAGTAAGTTTAAGTGTATGTGTCCATTTCTGCATGCGCCTGCATTCACATGCATGTGTGGTATCTGTAAAAGTCTTTAAACACGACTTCACTTCGAGGTGGATAGTTACGACTTGCATGTATTTCCTCCTAAAATCTAAGCAAACGCCGTCTTTCCTCTGCTGCTCGTTCAACAGCTGAGCTATTTCCTCTCATGCTGCGACTCCACTTGCCTGTTTGCTGCCTTTTCTTAGTAGTACTTGAGGGCATGTTTGGAGATGTGTACGTGCATGTACTTGTGGATGTCTGCGTGTGCATGTTCGTCAGCTCATCTCCAATGAAATGAAATGACCGATCTTGCCTGAGAAACGGACACTTTAAAGGCAGGTACTGCAGGGTCTTCAAGGTCTCCTGCTGAGGTTTTGATTCTGTTATTTGGCCCGTTGGGGATTTGGCCAAACTCGTTTTTTTTTTTTTCTTCATTCCCTCTCACAATTTCTTTACCTCCTCCAGGGTTACATTTTACTGCTGTTCCACCCCCCCCCCTTCTCCTCTTATCGTTTCATTTTAAGTCTCTGACCTTAAAGTTGGCCACAAAAAGACAAGCGCAAGGTGTAGCTCTTCAGATCGGAGTAAAGGTACCCTGTCAACTCTCCCTCCATGTATGGGCTGTGATAAACGTAGCCCTGTTTGAAATTGGAAGCTGTAAAGATAACTGTGCCTCTAGGTGTTGTAATAAACTGATGACTGTTCTAATTTTGAAATTGGGGAGTACCTACAGTGAGTAAAACCGATGACTTCAGCAGCTGTGGTTCCTCCACGTATGCTTACGTGAAATGAAAAGTGCGAGAGTTTGTGTGACACCAAGTGTTTCGCTCGGTGGATTATATAGGGATGCTGTGTATGTTCTCATGGCCCTTTGCATGGCTCTCTCATCCCATTCTGCTGGTGTTGAGTAATAGCATCTAGAGCAGACTATAATTGGCTTTTGGCTGCCATAAACCTTGGTGTAGCAGTCTTATCCACACTGAGCAGGGCATGGGGTTCACTCTGGGCCAGCAGCTGCTCTCATGATAGGGGATTTAATTGCAGGCGAAGTTATGGTATGAATATCCTCCACTGCACAATTATCAACGCAGTCAAAAAGCTCACTGCTGCGTAAACTGCCGAGCTTGGCTGGCTGCTGTTAAAAACGGAAACAAGAAGCACATTTTAAATGCAACCAGGAGTTGGCAGATGTACAACACCGCGTTCACTCTTTGAAAAGAAAGTTGCTGGATATGTTTTTCTTTTTCTTTTCTCTCCTGGAACTTTAAAAAGAGACTCGGATTTTTTTTTTGTGTGTGTGTCTCGTTGGTGACTGTGAGCTGAGTGTGGCGCTCATTAACAAAGAAGCAAGTGTCTCTGCAGCGTTCTTCATTGTACGCGCTGACCTTTAGACTGCAACTCTAAGTGGTTAAGTTGCACATGTGTTGGTCAAAGAAAAGCGTTTGTAATTTTTTATTTTAGTTTTTTCTGTTAAGTGTTCTGTGTGCAGTCACATGAAATGAATCTGTTGATGAAAACATGATAGACAGAGTAAAACATTTGTTAACATGCCCACTAACCAGAAGTAACATTTAAAGCTAGGGAAGGTAATGTGTGTTTTTGTTATCTGTTGAAATTCTCTTCCATCCCAACAAACAAACAAGAACAACCTGGCTATAAAGACTATAATAAACCTGTCAAATCACTTTTAAAATATGATAGTTTTACGTGTATAATGGTAATTTTGGGGGAGTTGCTTTGGAGGGAGACCAGAAGCGCTGCCAGTGTTTCCTACTGCGTCGGTGTTCTACAACTTTCTCACTAGATTTACCAACTTTTGAAGCTAGTGTTGCAAGCTGCTTTCATTGGAAAAGAGTAGGACATGCTGGGATGTTTCGGTTGTGTAGTTTTGTTGACGTGTACTTTGTGAGCACTGATTCATTATTAGTGTTACATTACAAGTGTCTGCCCCGTGTACATCCTTAGGTGGACTATCAGAGCCCGAGTCTCCAACAAATCCAGTATCCGCACCTGGAGTAACTCCAGAGGAGAGGGCAAGCTCTTCTCCTTTGAGATGGTGGATGAGAGTGTGAGTAGAGGAGCGGAGACGCCTCAATATCTCTTCACGTGCATGCATGTCAACATACGTCACACATGGCCGTCGTTGGTTTTTATCCGTTTAATGGAAATGTGCTCGTCAACAGGGAGAAATCAAGATCACAGCCTTCAACAACGAGGTGGACAGGTTTTTCTCTCTAGTGGAGCAAGGCAAGGTGAGCAAATCCCACTCACCCATATCCATCCTCACTTGAAGTGAGAAGAGCTTCTTTGAAACTTCACTTAAAAAATGATAACTTTTGTACGTATTGCGTTACATAATATATATATATATATATATATATATATATTTATTTTTTTTGCAGAAGGGTTTATTATGTACCACTTTACCTCGGATAAATTAGTTGGAGGAGATGTATGTATGTATACATTCATGCATACACACACACACAACTCCTCCAACTATTTTATCCGAGGTAAAGTGGTACATAATAAACCCTTCTGCAAAACCCTCTCATGCCTGCGGGACTTCTGGCCAATGAATGAGCCAGAGGCAAGTATTAGAGGATGTTGTGAAGTGCTGTAATACTTTACAGAAATATATGCGTTTCAGACACATTGAGCATTTGAGTGGATTCATGAGGCATGGAGGATGCTGTGGAGAGCAGCGTGAGAAGACTTCAAAGCTGTCTGTATTGTTTTTGCTGTTGTGCAAGCGTTGGCTTAAAGTTGTTTTTACTGTATCAGAAATGGCTGCCTGTCTTGCAGGCTGTGTTCACCGTGGCGGATGGGTTTCTAGAGATTCTCCTCAACATAAGTAATTGATACTGAGATTAGAATGTGTATGGGTCACTGTCATCACTCCTCCGCTCCATACTGAAATTGAAGCGATCCATTTGTAGCGACTACATTGGAAGATACGGGGAGAAAAAAAAATCCAATCTTCTGCGCTGAAGTGCATTCTAAAGATACTATGAGGCTTCATCAATCCCAGTTAGCCTAATTAAGTCAGTATCTAGATCCTAGTGGTGGTCACGTGAAGGCTTGTAGCCATCGTGTGTCCTGGCAATGTCACTACCAAGATGTATCCCTCAGGCACCACTCAGTATGGAGACGCTGTCCGTTTAAACGCAAAGTAGGAATTTCATTCTGAAAAGCCTGTCAATTTGAAATATTCAGGCAGCCGAAGCTTCATATTCGCTTCAGCTGGAATCCACAATACATCTTTGCACTGAACAGGGACACCCTACAGCAAATATGTTGCTATATTAATGATCTGAATATCAAATTCTTGGAGGTAGCATTCGTTAACAGATCATCTTTCATCCACAGGGTCCTTTTTTTTTTATATATCTTGTCTAACTATCTGCTTTACTGTCCTTTTTTAGAAATGCATGTAATGCCCACCAGCTCCATCTGCTGTTACATAACTGACAGCAATGCTGACTTCTGACCTTGACCGTAGGATCCTTGAAATAATCATGAATATTAAGGACCAATTCATATTTGATAAAACCTTATTAATACTTCTGAGGAAATAGTGCAGCTGTCAAATGGACCTTGTAGTAATGCTTTTCCACGTGAAGTCAAGCACTCAGTAGATATTAAGGGGGTTAAACAAATAAACACCATCAATTAAGTGACAAAAAGTAAAATGCAAGATACAGATGTGTGTGTGTGTATAAATATATATCTGTATGCAGACGGTGAGAGATGCCAACATTTTTGAGTTATCACTCGGCTCAGGCTATTGTTTATGCAACAGACTGTTTGTGCTAAACTGGGTTGCGCTCAGTCTGACCACCGAGAACAAGCCCTCTGCATGTTCCTGTATGTTAAAGCTCTTGCTCAACCCAGTCTGGCCCACAGAGCTTAATAACTCAATTAACCCCCGGCCATCATTTTGCTAGTCACACTGGCTCAGGTATCAGCCACTGGCAGTGACTCCCAACACGGCCCCAGATCCAATTTGTGCCCTCTGCCCTCGGAAGATAAATAAAGGAATGAATCCGTCTTCCCTTCGTGATCCGAGTATTGACAGAACAGTGAGTGGGTGTGACTGGCTCTGAGCAGCCGGAATGCTTATCACATTAGTTTCATGCTCCTATCTCTGTGTAGGGTAAATCAGAGCGAGAGAGACAAACTGAGAAGTAGTGAGAGGGGATATTGGAGAGTTTGAAGAGCAAATGAGGAAGTGTGTGCCTCGCATATTGAGCATGAATTGTGCTGGTTAGCAGACTTGCTCTTCGCTGCTACTTATTTTCTGGTGAATTAGAGAAGTGATGGGCCTGATATGACACTGCATCTTAGCTGGACCTCAAGGGTTTTTTCATTTTGGTATTAAAAGCGTTTGGTGGAACAGAAGCTTTGTTGTGGTGGTAATTTCCTTTTTGCAGGATCTATAAAGTGGTCGTAGTGCGATCGGGTCTAACTCACCTTGCTCGCCCGTTCCCCGTAGGTGTACTTCATCACCAAGGCTACCCTGAAGATAGCCAACAAACAGTACACCACGCTGAAGAACGACTACGAGATGACCCTCCACGCTCAGTCGTCCATCGTGCCATGTGACGACAGTCAAGACATCCCCGTTCTGCACTGTGACTTTGTGCCCATCGCTGAGCTGGGGAACAGAGACAAGGACACCATCATCGGTAAGAGAAGAATCTTCACCAACGAGACACATTTCTACCATTTCCCAATGAAAGAACGATTTAAAGTCTCAGTAAAACAGAAATTAGAGCATCTTCCCCCAGTGAAACAGAATATTTGAGTGGTGTACGGTTACAAGAGGGATTCAAAATCAACCCTTTTGCATTTTATTGGACCGCTAAAGTGTGCAGGCTTAGAATGTCTGGACTGTGGCTCCACACTCGCCTGCCTTGTCCCGAAACATTGCAGATCGATTGAATGGATGTCGTATTATTGATTGAGAGTGGTTGGTACAAGCTTATGTAAGCATATGTCGTGTTTAGTTTTGTTTTACAGGAAGACATTTTAGTTTTTTGTGTATATTTTTGCATATATATTGTTTTGCATTATTCCATCTCAGCTGTAACAGTGAGTGAGCACTTTAGGACAGCTGGGGTAAGAACAGTGAAGAGCTTTAAATAGTTTTGTTCACATGCTCATCTTTGCAACAAAGGCTCAAACATTCATAATCAACTGATTGAGAAAGCTGTGTGTCAAACCCAATCAACAGTCTGCGTTGGCTCAGATGATGACATGACTCACTCCCGCTCCAAACTAGGAAATTAACTGATCCAGCAACCGTGTTTAATTTGTTTTGCTACAAATTCATTCAGAGATTGATTTTGGTGGAAAGTAACAGGAACATGTTTACCACACTCCTGAATGGATGCCATGTATTTCACATCGATTTTGAAAATCATAAGCAAAGACCATCAACAGCCCAGCGAGTAGCGCAGTCGTCCGGTGAGGTGAGGAAGCGGCTTGTGTTGGTATCTGTGTGAAGAGTAAAAAGGCTGTCGATAATGTTTTGCTCGACAGCTTACTCGACTTAATAGACTCCCTTGGGCTGGCATCGCTCTATAGATAGTTGCTTGTTTAATTCTGATATGTTCATGAGGGCATGTATGAGATTTGTGCATTTACATAAATCTACACCCATAAAAATGCCAGGTAAGGCTGACTGTCACGTTAGTTAGCTGTTGGTTTCATTCACAAGTGAAAATACAATTTATTTATACATTTTTGTCCTTTATTGATTTTTGTCATGAATATTAAATCTTCCTTTTTGTATTCTTTTTACGTAGTCACCCCTTCACACACCCGCATCTTTCTAATTTTTACTTTTTTCTTTTTTTCTTTCTAAAACAACTCCGCCACCTCAATATGAATTCTCAATGACGATCGCGCCCCGCACTGTCCCTGGCTGCTGGAGCTCCATTGGGGGTACTCTGACTGCTCCCTGTGGAGCTGGAGGGCTGGGTCGCCTTATTCCTTCAATTCCTAATAAACGGGCCCAATCATCCCCAGGGATCAAGCTCACAATGGGCCACCTCCTATAAGGGTCTGGGTGCGACACACAACCGGACCAAGCAATCAAAAAAATATAACACAACTTGGTCATTTATTTCCTTTCTTAGATGGTGTTCTATAGTTCAGACACACTCATACAAACACACAAATCCTCACCTTTGTCAAAATGTTGTCAACTGGCCTGTGTGCGCTTTTTAAGTGTAGCACCAGGGACAAAAACACACTGGACCACTGCTACACTGTAATAAAGGACTCATATCGCTCAGTACCCCGTGCCGCTTCGGGACTCTCTGATCACTGTTTGAAGACTGTGAAGAGATGGACCAACGAGGCAAAGCTGGAGTTACAGTCCTGCTTTGCCTGCACTGATTGGAGTGTTTTTGAGGCTGCTGCTACAGACCTGGATGGGCTCACTGACACTGTGACATCGTATATCAGTTTTTGTGAGGACATGTGTGTGCCGACTAAAACCTTCTGCACGTTCAACAACAATAAACCCTGGTTTACTGAAAAACTCAGGCAGCTTCGTCGGGCCAAGGAGGAGGCCTACAGAAGTGGGGACAGGATCCTGTACAACCAGGCCAGAAACACATTGACGAGGGAGATCAGGGTAGCTAAGAGGAGCTACATTGAAATATGAATTAGTACAGCTCCCGATGATCGGCGCAGAAGTAAAGAGGGAATGGTTCGAGGTGAAGTGAAATGCTAAACGAGGTCTTTCTAAAGCAAAGCGGTCCGTGACTAATATGAAAGGCGGTCATGGAGATATTGGATGAGAGAAAATGATAGCCTACAGTAGGGGATTCAACGCTGTTGCATGCTACAGAGGAACATACTCAACAGCGACCTGCATACAGACCTGGAGTTTCCCCACAACTACTGAACTGTACAAGATTGTGCCGAATTACTCCAATTAAAAGATCTCCATCTATTTGCCGACATGTTAATGACGACAAAATATTAACTTTGCAGTAAGCTTTAGTTGTATATATATATATTATGGAGTTAATTGTGATGTCCTTTTTTAAACTCAATTCACTCAGAGGAGCTCTGTCAACCCAGGCAATTACAAGTTATAGATTTAAAAAAACACCGTTAATGGACAGGCACGGGTCGGTCTGTTACGTACCAGGTGTCCTGAAAGACTGCGTTATGACGGGGTCAGAGGGAAGGTTAATTCAGGCATATGGTAAAGAGGAGAGATAAAACGAGGATAACGCTCGTTCCACTGTTTTCGTGAAGGTTGGTTGCAGTGTCTGCCCTCTGTGCCTGACGGGAATGTCTTATCTCGGTGACGGGTAAATTAGGATGGTCCAAGTACAGATTGGGGTTGAAATTAGCGATTCAACGTGCGCTTTTTTTGGCACTCTGCTCAATATTTTCAGTGACATGATGCATATGGTACGACGGTGACGTTTCTGTAGAGGGTGTCATTTTAAGAAACTGGTCTTGGTCCGTATGCAAGTTCGAGGGTGAGGACTTATGTTTGAGAAATACAAACATGGTTTTCTAAATTTGGCTCTTTTTAATCTGAACCAGGAGCTATCCGATCACAGAATAAATTATCGTTTATTCACGTTGCCCTAGTTTCCATGAGCACAGTTTGCACATGTGATCGCACGTCCGTTTCGTCACCTTCCTACAATAACGGCCTCTACCCGGAGGAGTGTGTTTGCATTGGGCAGCGTTACATGTGTCGTCTCGCGCTCGCTCGCTCTCTCTCCCTCCACCGCCGCTCTTCCTGCTCCTTTGTTAAATAGGGGATTATGACATGGTAATGAGAACTGTCAGCCTGTTCCTCTGGTGATAATGGAGTTCAGAGGTGGGTGACGTCGTCTCAATCATAATGGAATTAAGGGGGGCTGAGAGAGCGCAGACGGAGGAAGAGGAGGGGGAGAGAGTTTAGAGAAAGGTGAGCAGAAGTAGCAGACAGGAGGATGATTTTCAGAGTGACTGGTTTGCAAACTTTATTATAATTCCGTCCAATCGTTTTCTACAACGCATGGGCATTGGGTCTGACGCCATGAGATGATGGGCGGAACATGAACCAACACAACTGTGATCATTGTTGAGCCCTGTGGAATCTGTGACGAGCAGTAGTGCTATGGAGCAATGTTTTTCGAGTGGGTCGCACACAATGCAATACATATGTCGGCCGCATGTTTCACACGATTCAGTGATCGGCGGATGGCGGCAAAGAACCTCGGCAATCCGGCGACAAAGACGAGGAACACGACTGTACGCTCGAAAACATGGACGTAATCAATGCAATATAAAAAAATTGCTTTGCAAATGTTTCATGAATAAGAAAATGCATTCAACACATTTGTCAAGTCTCAAACAGTGTGTATTGGAAAGTAACATTGAAAGTTCACACAACTTTGCTTGTCTACAAGAAAACTCCTGAGGGCAACTTGTAAGTTATTCATCAAGTGAAATGACAAACCCCCGCTGCTTACAGCTTCTTACATTTGGCTGCGTTTCAAATGGATGAAATTGTTTTGTAAATGTAAAAGGAGACTCTTTTAAAGTCATGACCATTTGTCATTTATAGACTAAAGGTTCAATCGTAGAAATATAATTGTACACACAGACTATCTAACTCATGTCGTAGCAATGAGATGCATTCATCCTGTCGGCACAGATTCTTGATTTAATCTTTTACTGTCGTTGATTTCAGTAACCTTGTGACGAGCCCGTTCGTAGTACACAAGCACTTTATGAATGCATTTGTCTTGTTCGGTTAAGGTTTTTCACATTAGTCATGGTAGGCCAGGCTCTACACCTTCTTAGAGCTCGGCAGTGACTGCTCTTCAGCGCCGTAATCCTGAATGAAGTGTTGCGGCCTTGAGCGTGACGGGAAACATGAATGAGTGTTTGTTGTGGTTTGCAGTGTGGACCTGGGTGTTAGCGAGCCGGTTATGACATTTATGTCGGTCTACTGTGACTCGGCAATATCACAAGAGTGTCAACTCTTCTGTGTTTGGGGTCTTCACTACTTATGTGATACCACTTCACATCGACGTAGAATGTATCCAGGAGGCATTTATTTACACTGAACACCACATGGAGACATTTCAAAAGGCTCTCCTCACGAAATGCAACATCTTTATCTTTCTTAAGACTATTTGTCTGCCTGTATTCATGAGCAATCTGCAGATGGAGGTGTAAAATGACTCTCTCTCTCTCTCTCTCTGCCCGTAGATGTGATTGGAGTGTGCAAGAGTGCGGACGATGTATCCCGTATCACTATGAAGAACAGCAGAGAAGTCTCCAAGAGGGTCCTCAACCTAATGGACACAACTGGCAAAGTGGTTGCGGTCACAGTGTGGGGAGAGGATGTAATAATATCTTTCTCTCACTCACTCTGTATTCAGGGATATCCTGTAATAAATCGTGTGTTTATGAAGGTGCCCATCCATCTGTGTGTGTGGTCTTGCATACAGAGGCTTTCGATTGGGTTCTCTGGGCTGTTGAATTTGGACCGGTCACATCATTCTCGTGACCTTCAGGAGTGTTTTGGACCAGAGTCCCTGATTTGAGACGGAAGGCTAAATAACTCTCGACTGCGCGAAATGGCGCTATTATTCTCTAAACTCATTCAATCTGCGAGAGCTAATCCCTCCTCTTTGCCAAAATCCAGAAGCGACTTTCAAATTAACTTGTAGGTTGTCCAATTATAAAAGCAAACTATACCACGTACAGCGGGTGAAATAGGTATTGAACACGTCACCGTTTCTCTCAGTGACTATATTTCTGAAGGTGCTATTGACGTGACATTTTCACCAGATGTCGGTAACAACTGCTCGAATCAGCTGACTTTAATCCAATAGAAAACCTGTGGGATGAACTAAAGATCAGAGTTCATAGAAGAGGCCCACGGAACCTTCAAGATTTGAAGTGGAAGAATGGGCCAAAACCACACCTGAGCAATGCATGCGACTCGTTTCTCCATCCAGGAGGTGTCTTGAAGCCGTCATTACCAACAAAGGCTTTTGTACGAAGTATTAAATACATTTCAGTACACGTGTTAAATACTTTTTCCCTGTGTCATTCCATTTTATTACACAACTTAATTTCTGAACTTATTTCTTTGGTTTTCTTTGCATGTATGGATTACTTGGGTTGTTACCGACATCTGGTGAACATTTCATGTCAATAGCACCGTTGGAAATATATTTACTGAGAAAAGTGGTGACTTCTTCACTACTCATTTTACCCGCTGTATTACTTTCTGGTCCCTGCAAACTGCAGAAACAGACCGAACATTAAAGAGACAATAACTGCTTTTTCCACCTATCGTTCTCCATCTTTCTCTCCTCAATTACGTCTTTGACACACTTTGTTGCTTCTACAGGCCGAGAAGTTTGACGGCTCTCGGCAGCCGGTGGTCGCCATCAAAGGAGCCCGCTTGTCTGATTTTGGAGGCAGATCTCTCTCTGCTACGTTCAGTTCAACAGTCATGGTCAACCCAGACTTACCGGAGGCGTTTAGTCTGCGGGCCTGGTGAGTCACGCTGGTGTGCACGCATACGCCAACACACTCTCACACACTCATAAACATACAAAATTGTTCGCTCACGCTGGTATGTATAGTGTGCACAGACCTCCTGACACATTATGTGTAAACGGAAGGACAAATCGCTACAAATGGAGAGATTGTATCCTCTCGTTGCTGTAATGCTGATTCTATGTAAAATATATTAGAGGGAATACTTAACACAGGGTTTATTCACGCACGTATGCACACGCCGATGAACAAAAAGTGCAAAGTGTCAGGAGCCTAATGGCATGTGCCTCCTCAGTCCCAGCAGGACTCGAGACAGGATGTAGACGGGATGGATGGATGGAGGGAGGGAATAACAGGAAAGCAGAACACAGATATTTCTGGATTCCAGCTCTGAACTGCTGCTGAACGTGCAGAGAAAGATGGGACACGGTGAGCCGCATCAAACTGGATTCTTATCAGCAGTTCCTGTGGAGGGATTTAAAATGATGACTCATTCACTCATTAAGGCTGTTCCCAAGTCTGGCCACCGCTGAAATATAAATGCGTTTTTTCCTTTTCATTTTTTGGTGTGTGTGTGTGTGTACACGTATCAATGCTTCAGTATGCATGTGACTGCTTGGTTGTTATATTGAAAGCTATTCTTGGCCAGAAAAGTGCATCAAACAGCCACAGCTTCAACGTGCAAATGCAGTAAATCTAGGTTTGGGTTTGTTGGCACCTGTGGGCTTTAATTTGTTGACACCTTCAGTCGTTAATATTCGGTTTATGAATATTTGGCTTGCTGCTCCATGAATAATAGCCATTTTTATGTGTGTTGCATTAGTTATTGCTGTTGTATGTATGTGTTGGAGGGGGAGGGGGGGGACAGGCTCCACTGCTCCAGCTTTAATCGTGATCTTATTTGTCTCTGGTCAATACACCATCGCATCCTGACATTAAAGAAAGAAAACAAGTGCCCCTCCTTCCTTTTGTTCCACTTTCCATTCTTCTCGAATCAATGACTTTCCCCCCTCATCTCAGTTGCCGTTTGGTCCTCTCTCCAGTTTACAGCGGTGAATGTAATTTAAGGGCGAACCCTCCTTTTTAACATGCAGGTCTGCACTTCACAAGACAAAGAGTGTCCGCCTGACTCTCTCGGTCCTGTGGCGATGCGATGTGGTGCTTTGCTTTGACCGGGCCTGCTTGCATCATTGAAGGAAACTGATGAATTTGGATGATTCCTTGATTAGATTGCTCTGCTCGGCTAGAATACAGAGCAAGGGTCACACTGATGCATTAAGATTTTAAAGGGAATATTAAAATGATAAATGAATAGATGGAGTGGGTACGCAAAGAGAGACTGGCAAGCGTTGTTTTTCTCTTTGCCTCGGCAAAGAAACGGTGTTTATGGACAAACAATTATGTAAATGTAAAGAGCTGATTTGAAGTATGACTGCATTTGTCCACGATAGACAGCCATGTGTCTGATAAAAGAGATAGCGGGCTACAGATGCAGTGGCTGTAAATCAGTTAAGGGAGTAAGGGAGTAATTCTGTCATTGCTGAAGGCGGTTTCTTTGAGATAATAGCAGATACAGTGCAGAATCTCCCTCACAGGAAAAATCAGATAGAGTGCAGTATCTAACAGCAGAGTTGTGAATGTAATGCACCTTGATACACATGAACAAACACACTGTCTTTTTCGCAAAGAGGGACATGTTCACAGACAGATATTGATGGTGTCTTGTGTACTTTAATCACCTCAGTATCCAGGGATCGCGTTCTCAAGCATGCTCTGTGTTTTTCATTTGACTCAACAAACCCTCCTCTTCTTTTGTCTTTGTCTCCCTACACTCTTAATAATCCATGTCATATGTCACACTTATGTGTGTATGGTGTGCAAGACTGTTTGCGCGTACGTTTATTTGCAAATATGTTCTGTGTGTTTTTAATATCCGCACTATAGGTACGACCAGGGAGGATACGCCATCGACAGCCAATCCCTGACTGAGACGTGGTCAGCGGGCAGCGGAGCGAGGACGAACTGGAAAACGCTGAGCGACGTCAAGAATGAACAGCTGGGACACGGAGAGAAGGTGCAGTGGACACACACACGGCACATGGCGGTGCAGTGGACACACACACGGCACATGGTGGTGCAGTGGATACACACACTGCACATGGCGGTGCAGTGGATACACACACACGGCACATGGCGGTGCGTGCATACTTTAGTTTGGCCTCAGGTGGACTATCTGTGTTAAAGTCTGCACGACTCTCACTGATTCCTCTACACTAACTATTTCTCTTTATTTTAAATGGCTTTATGTGACTTACGTTTCGAGAGAACAGGGGATCTACAGTAGATCGTCTGCATTGCAGTATTATTTGGATCTCTGAGCCGGTTCTTCATGAAATAATTTGCCTGGAAGCAGATTGATATGCGAGTCAGATAATCCTTCTTTCACTTGGGCAGCTGGCTGCTGTTTGAAGACAAATGGAGAAAAAAAAAAAGCAACTACAGATGACGTAACATCAGCATAGCTGCAGCACAACAGAGTTTGGTAGCAGAACATCGTTCAGTAAACACGGGTTTTGAGAATCAAAGCATTAGAGCTTTACTGTTTAAACCCAACGTTTTGCAGTAACACAGGAACAAATCCATCATGTTGCGACAACACTGACTCTGGCATTTCCTTGACATATTTCACTTGCGTGCTCTTACTATGGCTTATGCTTTCTCTAGCCGCACATACAGTACAACCCACAGCGGAATTCATCGCGAAGCATCTCCAAGAAGTGTAGGAAATCACACATATGGACATCGGGCAAGCATCATACGGAGTCAGAACACTTAACAGGTTAACGGCCTTTGTTCAGCCATACAGAGATTACGCTGATGGCCTCTTGTTTAAAACCAGAGAAGATTTTGTGTGACCAGACATTTGTCCGTCTCGTTTGAATGTAAGCGTTTAGTCAAACATAAATCCACAGCCAGTCTTCCATTCATTGTAAATAGAGCTGTTTCAGGCTGTGCCTTTCTTTGACTTCATGGATTACAGTCATGGTTCCCTTGTTTTAGCTGTGGGAGAGAGATAGTGATGCTCACATAGTCGCAGGAACTGCTACATGCTGTTGGGGCATGTGAGAACTCTATAAATTGAACCTTGTGCCATTTTAAGAAGTGTCAAGACACAGAATAATGCAACGCTTTCAACTAGAAGTAGAGTGAATGGAGGTGGTGTGTGCCACTCGTACACTTTCCATCTAATTAATTAGGTTTATCCCCGACTAGTCTCCCTCATCCCTCATGTTAAATTGGAAGCCACTTACGGGTAGCTTCAAGACCAATGTCGTTTCTGATGAAAATTTCTAATTATGTGTTGGAGTTGAGGAAGCCCATAGGGCATAACATTACCAGAAGGGAAGAAGTGCAGACTGAGAATGGGAGAGATGGGAAGAAAATCAAGGCACTTAAACGTCATGGATGGAAGGGAACAAGGCCACAGGAAGAAAAAAAAAAGGTTAACACAGGAATGGTTAACTGGCAGATTTAAAAATGAGAATGTGTTAAAGCACCGATTTATTTTTTTTACCTTCACTTATTCTCTTTGTCTCGTCTTCTTTTCTCTCCCTGCCCTGAGCGCCCGACCGTTCCTGTCACTGAACGGCTTTAAGGAAGAGGTTGTCTATCACACACTGAGGCTGCAGCTTCGATAATAATAATGGAATCCAAATCATTAGCTTATACTTTGAAGGAATCTAATTTGACATTCTACCCGTGTGTGTGTGTGTGTGTGTGTGTGTGTGTGTGTGTGTGTGTGTGTGTGTGTGTGTGTGTGTGTGTGTGTGTGTGTGTGTGTGTGTGTGTGTGTGTGTGTGTGTGTGTGTGTGTGTGTGTGTGAGCTATTTCTAATTAGTGTGTGTTTGTGTCGGGGTTTTGGGACGAGCATTAAAGTTGGCATGTGCAGCCACGTCAATTATGTGAAGTAGATTTTCACTTGGTTGCCCTTCCACATACAACATTTCATTGCGTTTAGGTGCCAGAAGGTGACACGGGGATTTGGTGTGATAAGAATGAAAACTATTTTCTTGCACATGTTTTAGTGTTTTGTGTGCAGCGTCATGCCGCTCTTCTAGGTTCTCCTCGGTGTGCTTAAGGGTTAAGACTTCGCCCTCGGGCTTCTGTGTACACACCGGAATACAGAGGGAGGCAAAAGAGACCCAGAAGAGGAAAGGGAGAGATGATGACAAATGAAGGGCTTCATTTTGAGTGGTCTACTTGTGACGGAAGCGCTACGGTCCAGATCCGGCTGACCTCTAAGTCTGACTGACGGTCTCTGCAGAGGTCGTGGGGGCACAGGACAACATCAATCATCTCACACGGGATGCAGAGAACACAACGGCCTTTTCACATTCGAAGCTCCTGCTGTACACTTTACAGAAAGTGTGTGTGTGTGTGAGAGAGTGAAGTTGGGCGGCGTCTTAGAGTCTTTGATAGACTCATTTAGGCCAACATTAGTAATGAGTCTGGCCCGGCGCTCGCTTGCAGTTGTTCAGAATGCATTTTAAATGCTGGCTGTGATTCCAACGTCTTGTTCAAGGCCGGCTCTCCCGGTACAAAGAAACACCCTCTGGTGAAGCTTGGAAAAGGGATTTCTTTCTTTTTTTGTGGTTTCTTACATGTGCATCGTATTTTACAGCATTGTGCTTGTTTGTATCCGGATGAGTGTGTGTGTGCAGGCGTCTACATGTGCGCGCCTCCTCCCAATGAGACACAGTTCAACTGCTGTGTGCATTCTTCTTATTCATATTTATGGTAATTGAATGCTGTGCTTCTCCACAGGATGGGAGAACAGCATCTTTCCCCCCCGAGTTTGCATTTTTTTGTTTTTAGCTGTTGATTTTACACAGTGCGAGTTCTGCCGCTTTAGGTGCTAATATCTGTTTGAATTACAGCAACATCGCTGCATTTTAATTTGATTCTGTTTGACGTTTACACTTTAATTTAAATTCAGAACTGAGAGAAGTTCAGACCATTGTATCTGTATTGCAAATGTGTACATTTCGGCCTTTGCATATAACCTTGCATAGTCGTGTGTGTGCATTAGCACAATTTATGTGTTCGAGGGGGAGAAAGGGATTTGTCTCATCCTGCATCTATTATGCATGGAGCTCTCAAACTCCCTCTGCTCTCTTTTTAAACCGTTCCAAGATTGTTTGGAAGTCAAATAGAGATGTGTAAACAGCGTGCATCTACCAGCTGGACTGACTTGTTGGCAACAGTTTTACTGATGATACCAAGTTTTTTTTTTTTTTAGTTTTTAAATTGTATTTAATGTTTCTCTCTTCACACTAAGCAGCTTATTTATTCGCATTATTAAAACTGTTGAAGGATGTCCTGCCTGCACTAGAAGCAGCACTTTTGCTCTTCCTCTTCAGTTTGATGGGCTTTGGTTTCATTTGCTGTGTGCTGCAAATTTAAGATGTAAAAATACCAATCGTGATCATACAAGAAAATGACAAAAGAATACTTGTACCATTTTTGTTGAGAGCGGAGCGCAAACGCTTAACGATTTGATGAATTCACGTTTCTCTCTAATGTGTTTGACTTGATTGTCGGGAACCATTCCGGCACACTTTACGTACCGATGGCAGCATTGTCTTGTTCACCCGTCGCCTGAAGCTACATGATGGTCATAATGAATGAACAAGGCCTGTACAGTTATTACCATGCATGCCATGCATCGCCTCGTGTGGTTGAGTGAACTTGTTAGGACTGGAATTCATCAGACCAGACCAAGTTTCTTTTTTTTTTTTTTTTTTTTTTTCTTTTTTTTTAATTAATTAATTAATTTTTTTTGCTGATGTTTCTTCGCCCACTGGAAATGTGTCACAGTGGGCAGGAGAGCTACCCTTTAATCTGCTGTTGTGCCCCAGCAGAAAGGAGTTTGAAGCTTTGCGTGTGCTGAAATCTATCATCGGACCCAAACACTGATGTGAGTTTTACCTCTCGTACTGTGACCGAGTGAAACCTCGCTGTGTCCTTGCAGCCTGAGCCACCTGGCGTCTTGTTCCTTTAGCAAGAAGCCTCCTACATACCAAACGCTTTGATGGGGTCTCTGGTTCCTGTCCATTCATTGGACAGCTTTTTTTTAAAGATTTGTGCTTTTGAAAAGCTTAGCGACATCTTTTGCAATGCTCGGACTTGTTCTCCTGACATACAAAAACATGGATTTTAAAAGTCTGTAAAATCACACGTGTTTGAATCCCTTTTAATGTGTGCGTTCGAAGATGGTACCTCAACCAGCACCGACCAATTCTGTAATTCGTTTTTAAATAGTTTTTAAAGATGTGCCAGGTAGAAGTGCTCAACGAAAAATGACAAATACATTTTATGTAAACATAACTGGACTTGATGATGACAATTATGTGTTGCGATTGCTCATGTGTATTTGTCGTCGGGGCATATTACTCATGTGGCCTCTCAAACACAGCCAGAAAGAAGAAGCTGTTTATGTCTGTCAAAGAGGTTTAGGCTTGAATTCTCCGTGCAATTGTTTTTTTTTATTTCCACATTGACAATGGAAGTGAAAATGTATTCGTAACACATTTTCAAGTCTAAAACTCTGAAAAAACGAATCAGACGGGTATGTACTGAAATTTTAATGAACCGAGGCTATAAAGCAGTCACAAGCGCTGCTACAGTCATCTTCTGTTTTTAACATCTGCCAGTACTACGAGCAACCGGCGACACGTTGAAAGGCTGACTGTTAAACAGGGAAGCTAAATGATCCATAACAATGGTACCCTAATTCTTCCTTTATCATCACTTCCTTCCTCCCGCCGCAGTCATCCTGTGTTTTGTCAATTTACCACATTTTTTGTGACTTGAATTATGCTTTAGAAGGTCAATGTTAATTAGCTGGTGAATCATACTGCGCCGTTGTCTTTCCTCCCTGCTCCAGCGGGACTACTATCGCTGTTGCATTTAATGCAATGCTCCTGAAATGTGTCTGCTCAGGATTTGGTTAAGGCACGTCATTTGACCAGACCTCTACCTTCATATTCTATAAAGTGTAGAATAACAATACAATGCATAATATTGCAGCACAAACAGTTTCTAAAATTAAGTTTAAATAATTGTAATTAATGTTTAAGGTCTGCTTCGGTAGATTGTTTTCATTATATAACTTGACTTGCAGGTTGGAGTTCTCCTCCGCACAATATTGTCTAAAGGGGCAGCACCTGCAAATACACTGCAGCGTCTTTGATGTTTGATGTAATTTGGTATTTTCTTTTTTTTTTTTTTGATCTCGAAGCTCTAATTCCCACAATTAGATATTTTTTTTCCCTCACCCATTTTTGCTCCCTCTTCTCAGGCGGACTATTTCAGCTGTTTGGCGACAGTGCTGTACATTCGTAAGGAGACTTGTCTGTACCAGGCCTGTCCATCTGCAGACTGCAACAAGAAGGTCGTCGACCAACAGAACGGACTGTACCGCTGCGAAAAGTGTAACCGAGAGTTCCCCAACTTCAAATACAGACTCCTACTTTCTGTAAGTGCATACAGTGCACGTCGTTTACGCTTGGTTTGTCATAATTGCTGTGCCGCTGGCTTTGAGGAAGATTGTAACTGATGTGATCACACATACACACTCAAACGTACACACATGAATAATCTCTCGCCCTTTCATCCTCTCTCTCTCTCTCTCTCTCTCTCTCTCTCTCTCTCTCTCTCTCTCTCTCTGTCTCTGTCTGACTCTCTCTGACTCTCTCTGACTCTCAGGCCAACTTAGCAGACTTCGGGGATAACCAGTGGGTGACATGCTTCCAGGAGACAGCTGAGATCTTGTTAGGTCACAGTGCAGAAACACTAGGACAGCTCAGAGACACAGTGAGACACACACACACACACACACACGGATATGCTACCACACCCGGTTTCCTGTAAACCATTTGCCCTGACTCTGTATTTACATTGTTGTGTGTGTGTGTGTGTGTGTGTGTGCGCTCGTAAGGACGAAACTGCATTCGATGAAGTCTTTCAGAAAATCAACTTCACAACTTACATCTTCAGGAGCCGAGTCAAGCTGGAGACGTACAACGTAAGTTGCCTTAAACACGAGCACAATAGAATTTGATGCAATTTCGTTTCCCAGGAATGAAAGAGCAGAATATAATGACGGACAGTGGTGCTCGTCATTGTCCTGCAAGCTGGGAGAAATGTTTTAATGATCTCTACATGCAGGAATACTTGTCCCTCATTGGTTCGTGTATGTCTGTCACAAATCGTCTTTTTGCTGTTCTGAGCAAATGCACCAGCAGTGCACTATTAGTAGTTCTGGGGAAATGGACTAAAAACAGTCGATGGTCTTATGACACAATCAAACCAAAAAGTTGCGACCAGCTGCAGTGTGTGTGTGTGTGTGTGTGTGTGTCTGTGTGTAATTGGAAATTGCAGCACTTAATATTTGTCAAAGTTTGTGGTTTTTGCTGATTCAGTATTTTTATTTGCACAAAGTTTTTATGGATCAGCAGCGGTTGCAGGTAGAGGTGGGAGGGATTCTTTCCAAATAATGAATCCTCGCAGTGAATACAACAAAGAAGAAGTGAACATTTATTGTTTAATGCGATGCATCCCCTCCTGTTGAGCATGATACATCGAGGTGTGGTGTTTTAATGAATAGGCCGCCTGCCTGCCAACCATGAATTTGTAACAACCAGACTCGTCGTCTGTTATTATCTAAAGCCACTAAACAAGATGCGCACAATGCAATACAATCATAACGCACCGTCAGTCACACAACATGAATCCAAAACCATTTCAATTAGCATCATAGTGACAAGGGAGTTGTTATGTATCCACCAGTGTATTTTGGGTAACTGAAAACAAATACAGCTGTGGATTCATTTCTCTTAATTAGGTACTAATTAGCATTTAGCTATTGTCTGTCTAAGCCTAATTAGCTTAATTATTCAGTGGCTAATTTGATACTGGCGGCACATGCCGAGAGTCAGTGGAATGATTGAAATGTAGGATGAGCTCTGAACGGTCTGTGTCCCGACTCCAAGAAAACCTCCCAGGAGCACAAAGTTCTTTATCGTCTGGAAAATGATGTAGAAGCCTATTTGAGGGCAAGTTACACAAAGTGTACCGAAAGTGTTGACATTGAAGAGGAATGTTCACTCACAAAATGAAATGGTCTTGCCCGTCTGTTTGCAGTAAATGTCAGCACACCACTGCTACTCACTATCGGACCAGAATGAGCCTGAAGCCTCAGCAGATGCTGCGATTTTCATTACCGACCACAATAAAGAAGTGTTGGTCAGGACGTGCACTCACTCAAAATACAGTTTGTCTTCATGGCTGCATTACAGGAAGAGTCGTAGGATACAAGTCCGGATGTGCTCTGTAAATCATCCTCTGAGCACCTGGAGTGTTTTTTTTTTGTCAGGCGTCAGAAAGGTGTGCGGTGAGAGGATTTCAGACGCTGTTCGGCCATCCAACAAGCACCTCTGTTGAAGCATACGGGCCACTTACCGCTATTGTAGTCCGGAGCTTTGAAGATTGGAGCGTTTGATGTTCCACACAGGAAGTGATTGTTCTTTTATGTTTAGGCAGCAGCTCCATCCTTCTGTTTAGATGGAATATGTTTTTGATAGTTGCTGTTGCATGATCGCCACGTCGAGTGATCTCTGAAAGCACACGGTACCCTCACCACTGCTAATCACCAGTCATTGTCCACTTTGATAGTTTATGATGAAGAAACAGCTGCTGAACTTCAATGATAACATATGGTATAAACCTAAAACTGATAAATACACAAATAACGTTTAGGAGGTAGATTAGAGGCCAAACCAATATACAAAAAAATGCAATATAGCATTTAAATATAATTCCATCTTGACTGTCATGTTTCATTAAGGTAGAGGCCCGAGAGTGGGCAGAGAATCAGCGCTGCAGTGTAGCAGAGGCCCATCTCATCTCCTAGTGGAGTTAATGGGATTCAGATGATGGTGATGATCAGATTTGGCGTGAAGGATTGGATTTACTGCTCGGATGACTGCATTTTCCCCATAAACATCGGATCTGCATTTGTTTAAAAGGCTACCAAAGATGATTAATGCACTTAGAATTTGGGAAAGTGTATCTGATTTCCAACTAATAACTCGATGCAATATATTGAGTCCCGGTCCTGGTGAGTGTTTGAGTCCATTCCAAGCTGGATGGTTGTTTGTTTTGAATACACTGTATTAATAATGTATGTGGACGTATAAGGTTTGTGTGCGTGTGCGTGAGAATGTGTCTGAAGTGAATAAATGGATTCAGTCTCAATGAATACATTAGTGTCAGAGGCCGGCCATTGAGAGAGACACACACACACACACACACACACACACTTTACATCATCAACAAACCACACTCGTGGTAATCCTTGTCAACATCACATTCGGGTCTTTCCTCCGTCCTTGTGTGAGTGAAAGGGGGGTTGAGAAGATTATTTTGTGGCTGAAGGTGAAAGCCACCAGTGTAAATGATGCACAGAAATATTCCTCGAGGCGGCCGCTCAAAGCCTTTCTGAATATGAACATTTACATAATTGGTTCTGTTACTTTCTTCTATAACTCGTATCTGACAATGAGCATTCATGACTGTGTGGGTGAAACAATTATCAAAGACACTTAACGATGCAGCAGCCTTTCAGTGTACTTTTGATGACGCTCATTGTGTTTTTATTAAGAAACGTTAATTCAACTTGACAGAAGATAGTTCAATAATATACATCGGTTTATTGTATTCTTTACGCTTTAATTATCCAAATTTCAGCTAGGATCCTCAGTTTCATGTCATTTCCTTGTTCAGTATCTCACTGATTCTCTGTGAGCCACTAAAAGGTGTGTGTCTGCTATTCTTCTGGTGTGTGTGTGGGGGGGGGTGTAGGTGTGTTTTTTTTTTGTCTAGTCCGTGTGCCAGCATCCAGAAGTTGTGTTAATTCTTCGAGGACAAACCCCACCGTCTGAAACGGAGTCGCCGGGTAGGGGTTGAATGTTAGGCCCCTGGGTAATTGTTTTCTCCTGATGCGATTGGAATATTACTATCCACGCATTAAATTAACGAGCCGTCGTTCACACAGTTTCCCCTCCTTTGAAAGACCATTATTTTTAAATAAGTTGTCACCTTTCGTCAAGTGGAACCTTTGTCTCGGCGGCAGCCCCCCCCCCCCCCCCCCCCCCCGTATTGTTTAATTTTCCTGCTATCCTCGGGTAGATGCAAATTGAAAATACTAATAGAGGTGTTACACCACATATAAGATAATGGGCAAAAAGCAGTGGCGGGCCGTGGATTTTATACCTGGGCCTTCAGTGCTGTCCTACTACAGTTGAATTACCTCCTAATAACCTCATTATGAAGCATCAATCCAGCAAACCTGCAGCACATCCACGCATTCCACCACACACATTTGTATCTACAGAGGTATCTGTAGTCTACAGCAGTGGTTCCCACAGTGGGGCCTTGGTGACAAGCGAAGGACGCTGTAAGATTTATTTTTTTCATTATTTGCTTATTATGCGAATCTTAAGTTTCACCACATAAAAAGTCTTCCATGAACTAAATTATTTTACATTCACAACATTTCAAAACAGAAGAACGAAGCAATGCATAACAAAATCATCGTGTCGTCAGTTTTCCAGGCGTGCAGTCAAAAATAGTGACCGTCCGAGTAAGCGGGATAAAGATGTGTCCATATTAAAACAGCTCAAAGAAATGCTGATACAGATGTTGCCTATGAAATCCGTTGCTTACAACGGTGTGCCGTAAAAAATGTGGGACCACTGATTTACAGAAAGCCACGTCCAGACCAGCCAAGAGCAGATGGACCGTTCAGTACTCCACCGTGTCAGCAGTGGCTTACACCGCTGACACAGACCATTCAAACAGAGACCTGTTGGGTTCAGTGCTTTCTCTTACAGCGTTTATCTCTTGAATGATGCTGATCATAGAGGCTTGACACGTCTATTCATCAGATGTTGCTCCACTTAACTGAAGATTTTTCTTCCCCCTCCTCAGGATGAGAGCCGAGTGAAGGTAACAGTCATGGACGTCCAGCCCATCGACCACAGGGAATACAGCAGGAGGCTCCTCGGTAACATCCGCAAATTGGCCGGCCGAATATAGTCCCGGTCATCCACGCGGCTGCCTGGTGATTCAACATTTCTTCTTCTGGTCTCTGCCTGGTGTCCGGCTTTTTCAGACATGGAGCATATCTGACAGAGGCGGCGGGGGGGGGGGGGGTCAGGTCAGTGATTCATCTGATTAGATGGCAGCCGAACAAAAGACTGATATTTAGACTGAACACTGGAACATGATGGAAATGACTTACCGTTTAAATTTGTTGACATTTAACGAGCTTTCACAATTTGATGACACAGAACTGTGTTTGAGATCTACACACAGATCTACACACATTTCTATCATAATTCATGTGTCGTACACGCTCCCACAGGGTTTTTTTTTTTTTTTTTTTTGTTAATACAAATGATTCATCTTTGTTTCCAATATGTGGTGGTGATGCTCAGTGTTATTTGAGTAAGACATGGATGAGTCGGATTTGATTTAATTTTCATTGTTCTGTGGCCAAAGTGTGCGTGGGAGACGTGTCACGTGTTGGCATTTGTTTTAACTTTCTTACTGACTGTGTATTCAGCTTATTAAAATTATTCTTTGAATAAAAAAAGTGTTTGGTTTGTTTCTGCACCTCTAAATAAGAAAAGTGATAAAGGATGTCGCAATCAAATCAGTGGTTGTCTTCATCACTGTTACACAATCACAACCCAATTTCCCCAAATCCTCCTCACACAAACGTCACATCTTTTGTGTTTCACGTGTGGGGAATAGAAAATGATGCATTGAGGGATTTACTGACCACCCAGCAGCTACTAGCCTCAGTAACTGCACACAAACAAGCTGCAATAGAGTTCAATCAATTCATTTTGTGTTGATTAATCCATCCAATTCAGTTTGTTATCAGGAGATATATATACATATAGTTAATTCCAGCACAAACCCTTTTTAAGAATCACATTTCACTGATGAATCAGGCTTTAGTCTCCTCTTAGCTGCATCATGCATAGCTGTTTTACACTGTAGTTGAAATCATTGTCAAATTGAAAGTATTAACAGTTGAAACCACGTTTTGTTCGCTGTTGGTATCCATTCAGACGGCTTCTGTGACGTGCCTCTGCTGAAGGTGTGGCTCAAGGGCATGGCACTGATTTATGTTGGCAGCAAGCCGTCTCTGAGCATCTCCTGCCTGCTGCCATGCTGAGTGTGTGGAGGTTTGGGAGATTAAACACACACACTGATCTTTTCATCCTGGTGTCACCTTTCCCTTAACTTGTTCCATTATCTCTGTCTTCCTTCTTTTCTGTGTTCTGAGGCCAAAGAGTCTCTTATCTATTGTTAACAACCACACAAGCAGACCTAATGCGTGCAGCGTCGTGGCCCAACGTGTAACGCAGACTGCATTTTGAACCTCAAGTGAAAATAAAAAGGACTAAGTGAATGATAAAAGGATGCTTTTGATTCATGTGTCGCTGCTGAACAAAAGGGAACGGCCCCACACAATTCAAAACAACGGTTCACATAAGCTTTACTCTGAAACCTTCCCAAGACATTTTATTTTCCTGGCATAAGCAGGTGCAGCGGTTGTAACTCTGTGTTCTGTTCAGCAATTCTAAAAAGGAGTCCGTGCGATCAGAAAGTCATTTCCAACTTAAAGCCTTGCTGGTGATTGAGACTTAAGATGGAGACATGTCAGTCTGCAGCCCCAAGGCATGATGGGACAGAGGAGGACACAGTGAAGAGATTAAGAGAAATACATTTTTTTTGTATTACCCCCAAGAGAACTTTATCGAATGGGACGTGCTGAGCAGTTTGTGAACTGATTTGCTGGTGAGGTTGTCATATCTTCTTTCTGGGAATGTGGGACCTTCAGTCTGGTGAATATGCAGTTTCTCTCTATCTGCAGAATGTCAGGCTACAAGGACAACGAATGGAAATGAGCCGCGGTTATCGTGGAGGTCGTAGCCCTGATCACAGTCTATGTGACCGCAGACTCCGCAGTCTTATCTTAAAAGACACTGTAGTTCAGTCAAGCCCTGCTGTGTGTGTGTGTGTGTGTGTGTGAGACTTTGCAAGAGACCATCATCCCTCAGAACCAGTACATGCAATGCCTACATTGTGTAACCCCACAACCTGGAACCATCAGTTTACAGCGGAGACACAGGTCTTCGACACGTGTGTTGTCGGCGTAACACCGGAAAGAAGCCTTTATATTTAGGTACTGTGTACATGTGGCATTCACATTTGGTTAAGTCCTTAAAGATGCCCACACTCAAAGGTCCTGCACACCCACACAGGTGTCACCTCTGTTAAGACCTCGAGTCAGGTTGACGTTGGGTGGAGCTATGCTGGGATTAACATATTACCAAACTCTATGACCTAATACCAATAATCACGGTATCAATTGCAGCGGTGGAAGAAAGATTCAGAACCTTTATGTAAGCAAAAGAACTAATACCACGCTGTGGAAATACTCTAGGATGTCCAGATCTACGATTGGTGTCATCTGACTCCACCCAAATGCACAAACGTATTTGATTGGATGTCTATGAGCCAATCACAGTGTTTCACGTCATCTAAAGTGGACTGCAGGTGTGGCCGACTGTGAGGCAAGGAGGAAGAGTAAGGCACATTTGAATCTATTAATCATGTTCTTGTGGTACTTAATTTGTGTTTAAACTGTGTTTTAAGTAAACATGAAGTGTTTTATTACTTACAGTAATATAAGCTGTCAATAGGCTCGTTTGAAACAAGTGAACACAACATTGACCTGTTAAGTTGATTTTGCACATTTTTAGCCAACAGTTGCTTGTTTTCACATCCAGCAGTTACAGAGCAACATTAGCATTCATTTGGCGTCTTGCTTGTGGCGGTATGCACCCTCCTTTAGCTCTGTTTTAAATCTGAACCAAATGCTGAGGGAAATATCTGTATGTGTGTGTGGCCCCTTTTCATTCATGTCATTTGATACATTGTTGTACGTTTGGCTTATTGCCTCAGACTCTACCAAATATGTGCAGAAAGTCTGTGGCAAAAGAAGCTGAACTCAGCCAGTGAATGTTGTGCTTTGATGCGCATAACTTCAGAAATCTTGTTTTATCCAAAAACGTGCATCCACTGGCAGGAACGGAACATTTTCACTGCCTGTTTCTGCTCAAAGAGTTCTCAGTGATATCAAGGACACTTGACTCTCTCAAGGGTATTTATAGGTTCTGTTTCCTGTGTGTGAGTGTTTGCCTGATCTCAGTCATCCCACTTTAAAGGGTTCCAGAGGCGGCAGCACAGGTATTCTGCAGGATCTTCCATGTCACATGTTCATGGCAGGGAGCCGTGTAGGTGAAGATTTCTCGCTCTCAACTCTTCTCTCTTGTAGGCGGCCATTCTTCTGCACAACCCTCTTTTCTTGCCTCCTTCCACTCTTTACATAAATTAGCCGATCCCCCTTTAACTCCCCACTCGTTCCATTATTCTCCTTATCTGTCTCTTCCTGTCCACCTACAGCATCAGTTGTTCCTACCAGCACCATCGTCATCATTTTCTCTCAGCTCATCGATTTCTTTCTCCGCTTCGCGCTGCCTCTCGTCTTCTCTTGTCTTTGTTTCTCTCCTTCCCACCACCAGTTAAATAGACCTTCCCTTCCGCTGTCTCTCTCCCTCCACCACAAGCACATTTGGCCTGAGGGCTTATGTACGTTTTTGTCCCCCTGCTCCACTAGAAGAGCCAGAGGCCAAGGCCAACACCAAGGCCAGCGTGCACTGTGCACGTTATGTGCCTGTACCACGATAACGCCCCAGGGATGGAAAGATTTAGAATTGCCATTTCACAAAGCTGTGAACATGAATCGAGGCACATGATGGATCCTAACTTGAATGGGGATATTATTGGATGCAGTAATGACATAGTGTATGGTGTTTAAGCTGGACATTAGCTATCTCAGTCGGAACGGGATGACTGGCAGATGGCATGTTTTATATGCCATGCATACCTAATAAATGGATAATTAGATAAAAGAGCACTCCCCGGGTGGCTTTGAGTGGTGTCAGAGGGAGCTGGAGTGTTACATTAAATGTCAAAATGTCAATTAATTCTTTTACTAAAAATGAACATTTTAATTGACACCATTGGACACAAGAAACATTATCATAGACTGAATATTTGCCACATTAATCCATCAGCTTTTACTTGATGTTGACTTGGGTATGTTACTCTTTAAAGCCATTTTCTGTGCCATGTTTTATTTGATTGTTGCATTTACCCGGAGTGATTTAGAAATGGTCCTGGTTACAGACTGGTGCAGTTCGTGTTGCCCATTTTATCTCCAGTGTGGGAATTTGGGGTTAAGATATGAATCTAACGTTAAATGCCATGCGTCTGTCGTGATCTATGAGCAGGAATCATTTTATGATGAAGGGATGGAATTATACCTCATGATCTTCTTGTGTACAATATGAAAAATCCTATGATTTTCCGCAGTTAAAGATCGTCTCCAGACATGTTTTAAAACATAACATTGATTTCATTTTCAGGGGGCAGTGATTTTGAGTCCCATTCTCTGAAGTGCTATCCAGACAGCGCCTCACTGCCTTTTAAAAAGTGACATAAAAGTGGACGACGGTGCTTTATGAGAATTTCTTCCCCTCGAAAAACCAGAGCAAATGCCCCAAAACAACATGATCACATTAAAGTGAGTCCTCTAGCGGCCGTAGTAAATGTGAGTATTGTGAAGTTGTTATAGAAACTCCTCAGAGGCCAACATGGCTCATTGTAACCATTACCAAGTGTTATATTGTTGTAACCATGATGATAAAGATCCCATTATCTTAACAATGTACCCAAACCACAATTGTTTTTGTGCCTCAAGCCAAGCAAACTTTTACCACAGAGGTGTAACATCAGAAAACTGCTTTTCTCCTGTCAATAGTGACATCTGATGAGAAGACGCTTGTATGTTATGTGTTGTTCTGGAGGCCATGGATCATAGAGGGCACTAGGGCATGATGGGAAGCTGAGTTAGTGAGTCCCAGCCCTCCGGTGCTCCTGATGTCCAGTCCGACTCCAATTTCACAAAGTGCTTCCCACAGATTTTGTGGGACTTTGGTGGGTGGACTCTGGACCCTCTAGGTGAAAATTATGTACATTTTTAGGTGTTTTTTTCAGTGATAACTGCGCCACATTTGAATGGACCAAGCACTCATTTTGTAGCTTGACTCAAAGGGCATGTTGTGCTTTTAACCCAGACAATCCCACTCTGTGGTAAACATGGTAAAATACAATCATTTATTTTATTCTCAGGTAATTGCCAAAATCATGCAATATATTGAATACAGTGTGTCATAATATGTTTATAGAATTGAATTGGGACACGGTGTGGACTACCTCCGTTTTGGTTAATGATTTCCCAGAAGGCCCTGCAGTACCCCTCAGTGAAAGGACAGGAGAACTTGTTGCTCTTATGATGTCAGTGAACGGGAGCAATGGCGTGAGAGCAGGAGAATCATACATTTAAAGGAAACGGAATGAGAAAACGGTGTGAATCGCAGCAGGCATTAGTCATAACAGTGTGCTTTTGTCTACTGTGACTGGTGACTGCGGTCGAGACACAGATTGCTGTCTCTGGGCTCTGTTGTAAAGAATCAATGGTGCAGAGGGCTGCGCTCAAGCTGTGGCAGCTGACTTTTAGATATTTCATTGCTGGAGGCATGTGGCACAATTGAAGTTGGAAACCGGCTGCGATTATGAGAAATATATTATCAGAATGTGGTAAGGGCTCGCATCAGTCATCATCAATCAAATTAGTCTTTTTTTTTCTTTTTCTTGGAGCTCAATCAGTGATACGGAGAACCGTTGGAAGCGGATTCACTGCAAAGTCTTCTCTCAAGAGGAATCTCGTGTCCTTGTGTGGGAGTTTCAGAATTGCCGCGAGTGAATATGTGGCGCCTTAAATTAAATTAGCTTTTATATCACGTTAATGCCTTGTTGTAAGACATCGATGATCCAATCCAAGAAACAGTTTGATATTTATGCATACAGAACCAGTAGCAAAACCAAAACTGTTTCTTTTGTAATTTGGGTGAACCGTCATTGGCTGGAGGTACGAGTGTCATTCCTCACCTGTCCACCAGGCTCCCCCCGTGTTTTCCCATCTGACGCTGCTGCCTGCCTCACCAGCTCCACCTCGTTTCACCCACTACACCCTCAAAGTGGTCTGAGCATGACAACCGTGCAAGATTTTGAATATTTCCAAACGTAATTTAGCTTCAGTATGCTTAATTATTCCTCCCGCTGTACCCATCCAGTGGCTCAACATGTTTCAGTCAGTCCATGCGATGTAATCTCTGTGTGCACCTGTAGTGTCTTCAGGATGAGCCAGTGGATAACTCTCTTAAGCTTCTATCTGCATCACCTCTAATATCTGATCTCAGAGAGATGACATCTATAACTCCCCCTTGTTTGCTTATCTGCAGAATTAGATGCACCTGCTGGGATGCTTCTTATTCTACGTTTCCATTATCAGGTCAGAAAGAGGTGTGTGTGTGTGTGTGTGTGTGTGTGTGTGTGTGTGTGTGTGTGTGTGTGTGTGTGTGTGTGTGTGTGTGTGTGTGTGTGTGTGTGTGTGTGTGTGTGTGTGTGTGTGTGTGTGTGTGTGTGTGTGTGCTATTACAATGAAGTCTGCATAGATGGCTGTGACTTGGCTTTTCATACACTCATGAAGGAACTGGTTACCGTGCATCATAACGACACTCACAGCAGCCTAAAGCAATTATTTCATCCAAAATATTCAGAATAAATTATTATTTTTTTTTTAATGTTTTCGGCATTTGAAATAATTGATCAAATCTAACAAAGTACAGGTGTTGTGTGCATCGTTATTGACCTTTGGAAAAGGTCTGCTTGCTTGTCTTTTCCAGTGCTCCCCGCTGCATCTGATTTAAATGAACCAAATCAGATGGAAGATTGTCTGAAAACAAAACTAATATTGCAGAATTGAAATCCTCACATCCTCGTACCGTGCATGGGTGTGGAGAACTCCTTGCCTGGTGCGTTAGTTTTCTTAGCTTCAGGAGGGGAGGGGTAAACATCAAAGGGAACCATGGTGATTGTCTATGCAGCATATGGATAGTTCTCATTATGCTAGCATATGTTTTGTAATGATTTGTTGAGGAATTGCATTATCCGGCTATGGAATCAGAGTCTGCCGATGATGTGGTGTTGCTGTCTGCTGCTCTGCTCGCTCCTCTCCACGTTTCCAGCTGAGAGCTAAGTAGAAACACGGCTAATTACCCAGTGTACACCACAAACGTAATTACACCCCTACGGAGACTTACGCGTTGAGTTTGCAGTACGTACTGAATGTGAGGAAGTGGAGGGTGTGGAGGCTCTCTCCTCTGAGTGAGTGGATTCATCTCAGGTACATCATTCAATCAAGCAGTCAAACACCCTTTAAATATTACTGTTCAAGCAGGATACATCTAAACAAACAATAAAATATGCATTCAATAGGGGGGGGGGACATAAAAGCACATGTCTGTCAAGCTATTGAGCTTTCATTGTATCTGATTAAGAATAAAACAATGCAGCTTTAAGCTCATACGTCTTTCTCCCAGAGGGACGTGGCTAATCACAGACGCACCACATGCCTGAAGCTGTTATTCAGCCAGATTATCAGTGCACGAGGTAGTGAGCAACAATGCTGCCGACCACATTCCTGAACACGCAATCTCAGGAGGTGGTGATACTGGAATTTCGCAACCTTGTATTGAATTAGATTTGAAAGAGAAATGAAAGGGCTTATATTAAATGGGGGATTGGAGAATAGAGGCTGTCAGAGTGGAGTTAATGTGTAAAAATGATCTTTTCTTCCTTGTGCTGTTATATCAACCTGCTCACATTCTTTGCCTTAAATTGAACCTACATGTAGCATGTGAGTTCACTTATTTAATCACACACACACACACACAAAGCCCACGCTTATCAATCACACTCACAAAATGCTGCAATTATTTCAACGTCTTCTTTTTTTATAATTATCATCATAGCCTCGAGTCTCTTTCCTGCCTGCTAAGTGTTCATGAATTTCACACAGGAACACAGGAAGAGATGAAAAACACAGCAATAGAAAGTGGAATAAAAGTAGTCGACTCAATTGAAAACCTATCACGGTTGCACATAAGGTGTAGCATCTGTCCTTCGTGTTTGAGGACGCTGAGCGGCAGCGGCACCTTCGAGGAGTATTTCATTGTCCCTGTAGGGAAATTTGCCTTGGACCCCATGTTGCTGCATCCTTTCCCAAAACAGTTTGGTTTATGTGACATATCAAAAACAGTTTCAAAGAGAGTATTGCATAACCCGGCACAATAGAAGAAGCAAGAGACAGATGGGGTGTGTCTCTGTCTTTGTGCACCTGCTTCTTTTCTTTGTCCCCTAAAAATGTATGTTTGCTCCTCCACTCTGCTGACTGTTCTGGTGTTAGAAAATGGGAAAAAAACATCTTTGTTGGAGGATAAGTTTAAAAACATTTAAAACCTCCAATGGAAGAGTTTCAAAAAGGTATGAAATGGCTTCAACATGTTTGCAAGGCATTACGGATAGATATCGACCTTTCATTTTGGTGAGATGCATGTCGAAAACATTTGACTACTTCTATGTTTTAATGACACATTTTTGAAAAACTGATCACAAAGAAGGACCTCAAAGCTTAAAGACATGATTACATGATTTACCAACACTCAGCAGCTGTTTCTTTATCAAACTCTGCAAACTTTTGGATTTCCTGGCTGAAAAAAAAACCATGAACTCAAAGTCAGCATCAGCAACATCAAGAGACACCAGTCTTTCTGTGCTTACACAAATATCCTTTATTACAGATGACAGATCACACAGAATACTGCTGATGATAATTAGTAGGGATATGGTTTTAAATCATTAACGTTGGCTCGTACCTTGAAGATATTGCTGCTATTTCCCTCTTTACACGAATTCCAATATTCTATTCTTTTGATGTCTCATAAAACTGCAACTATGTGACACTTGCCTTGGGTGTTATCAGTTTTTTATGATACGCTTGAACTATTAATGAGTGTAGTTTTAATGAATGCATTATTATCCAGTAAACTATTCCTCGCTCTTTTCTAGCTTTTAATATTTGGGGTTAAATGCAACAATGCTTGAGCCCCTTTAAGGTACATGGCAGTGTACAAAGAAAAGCAGCTTTTTCTGTAAACGCACAGCAAATATTTATATAAGGCAAGCAGAATATGTGTAGATAGCAACAAGCTGTAGGACTGGGAGATCTTCTCTTGGGAAAATGTATCTACACACTTCGTATTAGAATACGCTGTGTGATCGTGAGCTTTGCATACAGCATCATCAATTTTATAGTCACATGTTCCATTCATCCTCCAATCATGGATATCAACAACTGAGCCCAGCCAGGTCTATATATGGACAGCCTGTGTCTCTATATAGACCTGGCTGTGCTCAGTTGTCCTCCCCAGCCTCCCCCTGTTGAATTAAAATGCATATTATTACAGGAAGTGGTTAAAACCTAAACTGAAACGTTTATTGCTTAAACTCTTAAACATTTTGGCAGCAAGCATTCATATTCATTAAGGCTCAAACATGACAGAAGTTAGCAAAATAAAACTTACAGGAAAATTCGTATTTGTTGTTCCATCAAATTAGGTATCAAAATGTTGATAGTAAAATAGGAGAGTGTAAATTAGGATGTGCTCTAATAATGGCATCTGCCCTTTGATCCTCTGTAAGAGGCATCTTCTCCCCTTTTTAAATGGAGACGTCTAATAACGTAACAGAAATCCTCTCTGGTCGTTTTGTCTTCAGTCTAAAGAAACTCTCTTCTCACTTCTTTGCCTTTCCATTTATCCTGCACCTTCTGCTAATGAGTTGGGTTTAATCAGGCATCCCATTTCACTTAGAAACCAATGAAATGTTGAGATCATTCACGAGGATTTTTCATTTCATCAGAAAAATTATTATTTTTTCATCTTTTTTTCCAAAGAAAGCCGTTTTCTTTGTCCTCGTTCAAGAGTCACAGTAGATTACTTTAACACAAAGAAGTCTCTTCTCGCAGCGTGTTTCTGGCGCACGGATATAATTGGAGGGAAGGTTATCATTCTGTGGCAGCTGAAAGATGTGTTTCGCAGAGGAATAATGACATATTTCATTACTTATAGTCTTGTAGTGAGGCTGTTCATGGGAACAGTGAGTTATTGTGTTGTCTTAAGACTGCAGGAGGACATTGTTCACGTTCCTTCTTCCAGGCAGAAGCCAGAGAGCTAAAAAAAAAGCTGAAATATACTGTATGTAAAATGCTGCATTCAGACTCGTCTATAAAAACGAATAATGTAACCACTAAGTTATGATTTCCAAAAGCACTGACTGAGAAGGCAACATGTAATTAGGCTGCTTCAATCAGTGACACACCTCCGTCTGCTCAGCGTGTGTTTGTTTGATGCACAGCGGTACAGAGGGGAAAACTCACAGAAGGTTGCAGTCACAGGGAGAAGTACACCACTGCACTGACATTGGTTCCTAATTCCGTAAATCACACAGCCGGCTGACAGTCGACAGTTCATCCACTCCCAGGCCACGGAAGTGGGTCAATGTGCTTTGTCCTATCCACCCTGCATTGTCTGCTCTTCCTTGTGGACCTTCAACACCCCAACCTTCAAGCCCGTTTACAGATCTGAGAACTGGAGTGATGCTCTCCTCTCTGTTTGTTCGAGTGAGGACGCTGGCAGCAGCTTTCTGGATCATCTGCAGTTGTCTGATTGACTTCTTCGAGAGACCTGTGAAGACAGGGTGCTAAAGGGCTGATGTATTTGTTTTGACGTGGAGTCCAACACAACCACAGTTCAGTTGCACTCACACTGTACAGTGCAGTGTTTTAGCCGTGACATTTTTAGATACAATTTTGTAACTCACACACACACAAACCATGCACACATCAAAGTTATCTTTGATCCTTGATTTCAGTGGGACTAACAATAATTTAGGGTCAAAGTGCATGAGAGGACTACTGAGGTTACCCGCTCTGTAGCCGAAATAAATAGTTAAAGTGTGCGTGTCTGTTCATAAGATAGAGCGGTTATGCAGACCACCAGGCAGAACTAGGACGCACGTACAATGTAGGTTAACATTTATGAGGGAGCAGGACTATCTCTCTGGGACAATACACCCGAGACAAAAAGTGTGAATGTCTGTGAGTAGATGGATATTTACTTTATTCATCCCCAGGGGGGATTTGTCTGTAGCAGCAGCGAACGAAGTTACACAGTAAAATAAAAGTATGGAAAATGAACAGTATACAATACAATAAAATAACAGAGCAGAACCCATTCATTTAAAGAACATAAAGTAATAAAAAATGCAGAAAAAATGCACAGTATATACAATGAAATAGAATGGTATTAAATGAACTAAAACTAAACAGTAGTGCAAAAGATCGCCAACCGTAATCATTTGAAGGATGATCTGGCCGGAAGTGATTTATTGTACAGTCTAATAGCAGAGGGCAGGAATGTTCTCCTGTGTCTTTCCTTGTGACAGCGGAGCTGAATCAATCTGTTGGAGAAAGTGCTCCGCTGTCCCTGCAGGAGGTGGTGGAGAGGGTGGTCCGGGTTATCCAATGTGGATAATACTTCCTTCAGTGTCCTCCTCTCCACCACCTGTTCCAGATAGTCTTGTTAACCTCAGTATAACCTCAGGAGTAATACCTGAGAGGCATGGATGGATGTATGTATGTTTTTGTGTGCCTTCTACCCAGAAGTCCTAGGAGAGCGCAAACGTTTCCCGGCCTGTGGAGTAAGTTAGCTGTCATCAGTAAATAGCTGCATGTGTGGTACTGGGCAGGCAGAAATAACGAGGACTGGATGGAGCTTCACTTCATGCAGCATGCCTCTGCCTGACTTTTTAATGGACTGTGTTTTGTTACGTGAAAGAAAAAATTTGGGTCCGATTTCTATCAGTTGTCTCTCATGCCAAAATTAGAGGAATCTTTATTCGTGTTGAAAGTGCTGATCTAGAAGAACTGAAGGCCTGAGCAAGAGGATTTTACAGAACATGCACATGGTTCATCAGTCATATGGGAACAGACTGGAGCCTTGTCAGATCAGCATTATTTAACATGAGAAACGATACTGTAGTTGGTGATTTAAATAAAATACTGTAGTGCAACAATAAAAGCAGAAGTAAAAAGGCCATGTTTTGGGAAAATGACGGCAGTTCATGTTGCATAAGTGATCATGACGATGCTGGATTTGTTTTGACAGAACTTGGTGCTAAGTGAACATCTCCACGCGCATGTGGGCGACTGTGAATGTGTGCGTTTGTTTTTTTGTGTCTGGAGCATTGACGTGTGTTTGCAGAACAAATGGTTTGGTGGACAACATGGCCAGCTGTATTTGTCAGCTGTAAACCCAACCCCCCCAATCTGGTATCACCAGAGCACATTGTCTGAGTCACCCAAGTGTGTGTGTGTGTGTGTGTGTGTGCGTGTGTGTGTGCGCGTGTGTGTGCGTGACTTAAGCGAACTCCTTGTGAATTGTAAGCTAATGTATGAAGAGAAAATGTGCTGTGTTTCTCTGAACTCTCTTTTGAATTGTGAACAACAGCCATATATCATTCATATGATGTTTTCAGATACTGTAATATGTTCTCAGCCACTGAGGCCAAATATTACATCAGCTGAAGAGCTTAGTGCTAAGTGAGCTTAGTTAGTGAGGCAAGTGTTTTTACTCAGAGAAGAAAGATTCTGGACAGAGCAAGGAGAGCTGTTACTTTAAATTAGTGGGGCATGTCAATGGTTTTTCAATACAGACCGGTTTCTACCTCACAGGGCCTTCAACTGGCTGGAAATAATAAAAACAGATTGATTACACCGAGTACCTAAGTATATAAATAGGTCACATTACTCAATCACAAAATGGAAACTAAATTATATATATATACATATATCACAATCAAATCACAATGATATCAAAATATCAACAAACGTTTTATAAATCACGACTAAGTCAGTTAAATCCAACAGCGCCGAGAGTTGCTTATTTACAGATGCAGCATAAATCCACTATCTACAATGACATGGAGCATCACTGGCTATCAGAGAAATATCTGGCTTTTTAGCTGCCACAAATGCTCCACTATGTTCATCAGGTGCTCACTTTGTCTGTCAGGTGTACATTGAGTTTTTAGAAAAAAAACTTTTGCTGAAAACAGCTGCCTGCTGCGACTGAAAGGATAACTGACGAGCGCTCTAAGAGTGAACCAATGAGTTAAAAAATGCTCCGTAGAGCTGAGGGCAACTGCAGAAATGCTTGATAATTCTCAGTGGGTTTGTCACTATAAGCGACCCCTTTCACATATGTTGATGTAGGAAATAGCATTGACTATAGCAGCTTTACAGACAGACAACAGCAACTGCACCATAATATCTATTATTGTCTCATGTGTTTGGCTTGGACATCTGTGCCCCTTCTCATGTGCATTCATACCTCAACCACGATGCAATGTTAGCGCTTTCCCATTCTTTTTCAGAAAAGGTCACCAGGGGCTCATTAATTGACTGAACGGTAGCCTCGGGTAAAGTAGAGATTTGATTTTGCCAGAAACTCATGTAGCTTCTTGTATTTTATCAAGGTTACCATAACTTTAACCATATTTTTTAGCCCTCACAATTAACAATTAAAGACACAACTACAGGTTAGAAAGTCAAAATGAGACAATGCTGCATGATTATAGCTGAACACATGACTGAATCATTCCCAAATCCTTCAAGTTAATGCCTTAAATATCTCTGTTTAAAAAAAGGGAACTTACATAGCAGTCTTGTTTGTTTTGGTGAAACTACTGAACCATATATGAACCATATGTGTATATATAGAGGCCTTCATGAGAGGACGTTAAAACAACTTTGTCACAGCACAACATAGAAAAAGTCTCACAGAGCAACAAGGAGGAGAGGATGGTGGAAGTGATGGATCTCAGACAGCTGCTGTAGAATAAAAGATGGGAGGAATCCTCACAGAGGGATGAAGATGGACTGACACGGTGTCACGGATGGGTGTCACACCCTCCGTTCCTATCGGTCTCACAGTGATGAAAGTGTCTGCAGCGAAGACAGTTATCTAAGAGGCACAGGAGGAAAAACGGTGGAAGAAGAAGAAATGCGGAGAGGGAAAGAACGGGGGAGAGAGGAGCACAGCTGAGAGAGAGGGGGAGAAAGCGTGAAGATGAGGTAAGAGTGAGAGGGTGGAAGGAAAGAGAGGAACAGCAGGATGTATTTACACTTTGAATGTGAATCATAGGCATCTGACAGGAAAGAAGAGGGAGGAGGGGATGGGGACTGAGATGTGAGACATAAGGAGAGGTGACAGAGTTAGAGAGTGGGTGAGGGAGACAAAAGCAGACAGAATGATGGAGAAAACTAAAAGTAGAGAGGGTTTGATGGAGGAAACAAAAAGCAATAAGTAAGGCAGGGATGATGAGCACAGAAAGAGAGGCAAATAAAGTGTAACACATGTAAATCTGCATGTTTATCCTTCTATCCTCATTCGTGGCTCGCTTATTTATTTGGTCAGAGCTTGTCAGGGCGATGGGCTTTCCCTGCTGTGTGTGTGTGTGTGTGTGTGTGTGTGTGTGTGTGTGAGCGTGTGAGAGAGAGCAGGAGGGAGGAAGAGAGTGAATACTGACAAATCTTGTCAACTCGCTGTCCTCCAACATAATCTGCTGACAGCTTTTCTGCCTAAAGAAGGAAAAAAAGAGAAAAGAAAGATTTCAATTCCCTCACTTTCTCTTCAGATGTTAATGGGCTCTTGGATGGGGAGCTGAGAAAAGCTTCAGTGAGTGGCAATGAGTATTGGATCGCCTTTTTCGGGGGACGTTTTAGAAGAGCGTGAGCAATACGCAGCTCCATTGAGTTTATCATGAACCAGCAAGTGATGGATAGATTCCCTCCGTTTCTCGGGAATTCATTCTTTAGCATTTGGTCACTCTGTTGCATACGAAAAAGAACGTTGAGTCGTGTTATAACTGCTGTGCAGTAATAGTAGGTTTCCCCTGTGCAGTTTTAAATTGCAAATGTTATTTTGTACAATTAAGAACAATTTTGAGGTAAAAGGTTCAAATCAAATTGCCATAATTTAGTTTGGGTAAAAAAACAGGAAACAAAACATTGCGTCAAAAAGTTAAAGGTTCTCTGCATGGAATCCAGAGCACATCTTTTGCCTTTTCAGGTAGCTCGCTAGCAGGTAACGGTGATAACAGCGCAAACAACCAGCAACAGTGCTGACAAGAGCGAACAGTGTTTACCTGAGGGCAGCGGGAGAGTGACAATAATATAATTCCACGGAGCAACGCGGGTTGGGATGTCGTTATCAGCAGTTACTGCTGTATGAGCCCAGTGCAGAGCGGCGGCCATGAGCTAGCCAGTGGGATGCGTGCTGATAACAAGGTGAGGGAGGAACTTCATATGAATGTTGAACAAACTGTCCCATTTGTGTTTATATGTATATTTGAGTTTGCTGGAAGCAACAGTCTTCGTCTAGTTTCACAAGCTGGAGAAGAGACGCTATATGCACAAGATCTTCTGAGGCAAAAGTAAACCTGGATCATTTCAAGCGTTTGAACAAACAACCAATGCTGTGTTCTGGCATTTCACTCCTTAACATACAGTTTTTAAAGTTGGAAAATCGACTTAATCCACAATGTCACATATATATATATATATATATATATATATATATATATATATATATATATATATATATATATATATTCTGTATGAGCTTGTTCCAACCCTTCATTGCACCTGTATAATGTTAACACTTGAGTGAAATATTCAAAGTACATGTTTTTTTATGGCTGCACCACCTAGAATGCTAATTTCCCCCAAGTTGAGCCTGATGTATGTGATAACTTTGGAAACTTTTAGATTTAAGTTCTCTGGGTTTGTAACGACGGCACGTCAGAGAGGTTTGAGGGGTTAAATATGCTGCTCCCTCCATGTGAAATTGCCTGAGGTGACTGCTCTTGATGAATTCAAGTCAGTATTTAAGAACTGACTTCACTTAACTCTCTCAGTCAAAGGTTTTGTATTTCCATGGTCACCTGAGAATTCAAAAGCCTTTTTAAAAGTTGAACTGAACTGTGTTTTCTTTGCTCTATTGTGTAGAGTGGGGCAATTCACACCGCTTGTTTATATTGTGTGCATCATATTCGTTGTCTTTACACATGTTATGCTGCTCTTTTAGATAAAATTATCTGAAAAATGATTGTAATCTTACTTGTACTTGTTTGAATAAAGGTTTAAAAGAAGAAGAGAAGCAACACTGATGATATACATGCAGTGTACGGCACTGATGATCCCTATGATTAATTCTGTTATGCTTGCTTACATGTTCCAGTCTCCGTCTCTAAACTACTTTCTGCTGGACCACAAGTAAGCTGCCCACCCAACAAAATTGTTATTCATAATGATGATAAATACTGTGGCAACCATCCCTGCAAAGGATTTGTCAATAAATACCATTGCAACATTCAATTACAACAAGTCAACAAGTCAATAGTATTCCTGCCTTGAGGATGTACATGAATGCTACATCAGCCTTGGTCTCTAAGGACACACTGAGCAGTCTCGTGACTTGGAATTAATGATCACCAAATACACATTGCCCTCTGCTACACACACACACACGCACACACGTACACACACACGTACACACACACACACACACACACACACACACACATGGCTCAGGCAGACTCATAAAAAACAGATTAAAACATGATGGATCTGCAACACAAGTCAGATAAGCAGGGCGAGGTTATGAAGTGGAGAAAAAGATAAGGATGAGAATGACAAGAAGCTCTTTTGTTTCTCCGTTAGTTTCTGAGTTCTGCTGCCGCCCTGCTCTCTCCCTCCTCCTGACTGTTTTGTCTGCCAATATGTGAACACTAAAGATGTGCACGCACACACACACAACGCTCGAGGCACAAGCCACCTACACTTAGCTCACTGTTCTTGCTCTCTCTCTCTCTCTCTCTCTCTCTCTCTCTCTCTCTCTCTCTCTCTCGCTCTGGTTTCCATTTTCCAAATGCTTATACTTTGATTAATAAGGGAAAGAGAGAAGCCCTTAATTGAAAGCATTCCTGAGAATATAAACTATACTACTCCAGAGGACTGCTCCATTTTCTCCCTCTCAACAATGCGATGCTTTACACTCCTCATGCTAGAACACCACACGCTTGAGTCTTAAAATACTGTGGGACAAATTCCTCAAATCTCACAGTATCGCTCAAATAACACAGAAACACATCCTGGCCTCTTGACCTCATGTGATTTACTTATGGCACAAGAGAAGCCATGTAAGTAACCTTACGGACAGTTTCTGACACAGACGATCAAAAATGGAGCGGTGCTGAGTTGAAACCTGCACTCCGGGCTCAGAGGATTACAGCTGAACGTCATCCGCGGCCAGACGAAAGTCATTCTTGACTTCTAAGAAGGACGGTCTCAGTATTGTGTGCTCTGAGGCCTGATTGGCCCTTTTGTATCGCGGCCGACTGCACTTTGAGATACTCACAGACTCTTCTCTGTTAAGAGCTGTGCCACAGCTGCTGCACTGGCTGCCGGGAATGTACACTTATATTTTGTTCTTCTGATTATTCCAATCTCATGCATGTGTTATCTGAGAATTTCTGTTCCTATGCGGCCATTTATCAGACGTGCAATATGAGTAAGATCTGCCAAGTTCGTGAGAGAGTTCACAGTGATTTGATTCAGCATTGATCCTTGCACTCAGGACTAAGAGGATTAAAAGTGAACATCGCTCTGTGTGCTGAGATTCATAATTATTCATAACTTAGGCTTTGTTACTGAGACGTACTCGGTGCAAAGTACTCTTGTCTGCCATATGGTGAATTTGCCGGCCCATCTCTGTACTGTTCTCAATGAGACTGTTATTCTAAATACAATGAAGTCTGCCTGCTTTTCACGAAGTACTGGACAGCAACACAGCGATAAATTGCAATTATTTTTTATTTATTTTTTACTCAAGTATACAGTACCTAGCAAGTATATTTTTGAGGATACTTAAATTGAGTTTTAGCTATTCCCTGCTTGTACTCCAAAAAGGGCAATGCTATTATAATACATCAAAATAATAGTTGCCGAATTAAACTATCTTTGACCGAGCGTACCAATACAAACCGAACACCATGCAGTTTGACCCACAAGTGCAATTAAGCTAATATGTTAGTGAAGTCTCTGGATAATAATAGTGAGCTACAGCTGGCTGAATCTGCCAGTTATTATTTCTGCCAGTGAAGTTATGGTACTTCCCGTTTGAGACTTTGTGCTTTCAAACTGTCGATTCACAGGTTATACGCAGCCTTGCAGCGAGGCGGTCTGTTGAAACCAGCTGTACCGCTGGGCCTCCTCTTTACTTCTGCTCTGCTGATGCTGCCGTCTGCCAACTGCATGTTTCAAACACTTCTCATGTCGCCTTTTATAAGGACACACCTGCCAGCTGTCCAATCATGTCGCTTCAGGATGGTTTTGTGGAGGAAAACGCCTCCTATGTTGGGCCCACTCCAAGGTTTCCATATTAACCAATAATGTACAGTCTCTAGATGCGTGGTAGTCTGGGGTCATCTATCTTTTTGCATAACCTGCATGGATTACTTCCTTTATTTGTTATTTTAATTTGAATGTTGTTTAGCTGATGCATTGCAATGCTTTATGTTGATGTGCTGATGATTAGCAGCTTGTAATTGTCTGGTCCACGGTATGTATTTGTGTTTGATATTCAATGTGCTCATGTCAGTGAGTGAAAATGCAGCGCATGTGTTTAGCCAGGCTGCTGCTGCTGCTGCAAATCAAGTGGATCGTTGGGCTTAGATTGATCCGTATCGGTGCACTAATTAGTATACTCCACGCTCTGGTTGGAGTTGCTCTTCCGGGGAATAAGCACACGTCCACATAATATCTAAGCTCTGTATCTATAATGTGGTTTCGGAGGAAGTTTATCATCACTGTGCGATCGACCTCTGCTGTGCTGATCTTGGTGTGAGCTCGTGAAAACATCACGAGATCAGAGTGGAGTGTAGAATTCAGATATCAACTGTGGACACATTCTGTGTTCACATGTATCCAGGTGGGGGGGGGGGGGAGGTGGGTGTGAACTTCTGCATCTTAAAAACACAAAAAAGAGAATGAGTCACTGCTTTAAAAGCTGCAAATAATTAATAATCTAGATGGATTTGTGGCGTAGGAATGAGTTTGGGACAGCATCTAGATTACAGGTTTTCTTTTCACACATAGATCTTGAAGTGAGTAATCTGCGCAGGGCACTGGGATCTTGGTGTGTCTAATCTAGGACAGTTAAGCACTTTCAGTAGAACTGAAAGCACCTTTTGTGGGGCAGCAGCAGACAAGTTGCTCAGGCTGCTGTTCATTCAGGCAGCCACACACAGTCCCATGTGGGCAGCCAGTGTGGGTCCAGATCGGCAAAGCTTTGAGATATAACCGCATGTTCATGTGCAGCTGCTTCAAGCCAAAAGGTCTTCTCTTTCTACGTGTTCTGGTCAAACATTTACCACCACTGACACATTTAAGCCATGCGAACGCAGTGGCTCCAACAACGGCAATGTCGGTCTGCCAGTTTGCTGGTTGATCCAACACTTACTCAATATCTCGAAAACTACTGTATTGATTGCTGTGAAATGTTGTACAGACATTCATTGTACCCAGAGGATGAGTCCACCTGCCTTTTCCTCTCGCGCCACCATCAGGTCAAAAGTTTTTAATCAAATACCTTCATTTAGTCCTTCACCCATGTTGGCATGATTATATGATCACATGACTCTACTTCTCACTTGAATTATTACCTCAGTAAACATTGTGGACATGAGTTTATGATCTCAATCGCTATAGTTTCAAGTCGAGCATGTTGTTCATTGAGTAAAATATAGTCCCATTTCGAGTAAAATAGACGATAAGGCAGGTTGTGCTTTAGGGCGGGGCTACCTTGTGATTGACAGGTCGCTACTACGGCGTTGTCTGTTGTAGGAGTTGTCTGTGTTTTTGTCTTACAACTTCAACCCTTTCAGTGTGTTTTCAGTTCATGAAAGGTAACCTAAAAATGTCTTATTCAGCGTTCTGTTGTACAACGCTCCACCCTCTCATGTCACTTCTTCTACGTCTACTCTACGTTACTTCAGTGTCGTCATCGTGAGCAAATTAGGATGCTGATGTTGGCATTTAGCTCTAAAGTGCTTAAGTACAGTCTCACAGAGCTGCCAGTGTTCCTGTAGACTCTTGTTAATGTATGCTTGGTCCAAAATACATTCGGTCTCCTCTGTCTTTGTTTTGCTCTCCGCAGTATTTATTATTTAGGCCCACAAATATCCAAGCATGGTTCGTCAGTGTTATTCAGCTGTCTCTTCTCTACAGATGTGCTTCAATTGATTTGTTCGATCTGTTTTTCGAGATAGTTTGGATGAGGGAGCAGTGCATTCAAAATGTAGTTTGAAACACAAATATAAGTTTCTGACAACGCAGCTCGCCGTGTTACAGTGCAGATACAGAGACAGTTCAGTTGTTTTGAACATTCGTCCAGGATGACGAAACATTTGAAGAAGCTGCAGCAAGACTGTAAAACCCGAGGAAAACACACTGACATGATTCAGCATGCGCAGCAGATGATGAAGACGGATTCAAATGGCATTTCTCAGATTTCCTGGTGCCAGTGTCTTCTGCGAAAAGGTTAACTGTCTCCAGCTGTGTCTGACTGCTCCCCTTTTAGTTAATGTGCACATGAACTTTTGTTAACCTTTTAAAAAGAGAAAGACATGTTGAACAATGAAACAACTTGGTGTGGCGAGTTTGGACTAAGATGGAGTAAAAGCCGTCAATAAATGTACAGCAAAAGTGCGAGTGAATGGTTTTAATGGAAACGGACGTTTTGTTTCCCCTCGACAGCTCGGGTTGGATCGAACAGGAAAGCACGTCCTCGTCGCCTCCATTCCGGCCCCACACTTTGACCTTCCTCATGTTTCACAAAATCTCCCAATGTTCTTTCTAGTGCTTCATTTCTTTCTTCTCACTCTCCCTTGCTCTTTTCTCTTGCCTAGTCTCAACTCTTCGGGGATTCGCACAGAGAAATCAATTTAGCTTGGCCTCTTTGCCTTTGGAAGGGAACATAGGCATATATAAATATTCACATGCGGCTATTTCAGATCCTCAGCTTGGGGAACGAACTAGTGGATGAGCTGTTCTTCTGTTTGATCATGAGGCCTGTAATACATGTGTCTCTATGGATGATTTCTGTCTTTCCCTGTGCGTCCTCTTTGTTTTCTCACATACTTTGTTTTCTCACTAAAACCCTTCCTTCCTAAACTTCTCACATGCCTCTAATTGCCCTTAACTTTATCATATATATATATATAAAAAAAAAAATTGGGTTTCTTCCGCAGACATCTCCACCTCTCTGCCTTTTTATTCCTTGTGCTTTAGTCTCTCTCTCTCTCTCTCTTCTCCTCTCCCAATTGTCAGCTTTGTTTTACAAACAGAGCAGTGATACTGTCTCTCAGAGGTGCATCTCTTCCCTTTGCCCTCGCCGGCTGTCAGGCTGGATCTGCTGTGACAGTGGGCATACTTGGTACACCGGTGGACACGCGCATATAATACACAAACGGACAGCCAACAATCCGGTGCCACGTGCAAAACGCTCGTGCACAACAAATGTGAACACTGTGCGAGCGATCAAAGCGGTCGCAGCACATGCTCGCGCTCTATTTGATCTCACCTTCACCCCCCCCCCCCCCCCCTACAGCTAATACAGCTCGACAGGTGCGTGAGTTTTTTGAGTTTGTGTGTGCGTGCAGGTGCTGACAGTCATTCTGCTGCATATTTAATGTGAGGCTGCTGAGCGTATGAGTGAAACTAGGGCATAAAGGAGGCCTAAATACATCCTGGGTAAATGTGGGTGTGTTTCTCTCCCAGCAGCAGTAGGTGAATTTGCGCACTTATTCCATTACCTTTTTGTGACGATAAAACAATTTTCCTTTCCTTTCACCGTCTTATCAGTCAGCCTCAGGGCTCTTTTTGGAGGTCTGTCTATTAGCCACACACATACCACACACGCATGCACACACACCTACACACACACACACACACACACACACACACACAAATGTGCATGTTACTAAAGCGAGGCAAACAAACACAGACCACCTCACACTTTCTGTTTAATGTTATTTATAAACAGCTTTTGAGTCTGGCATTGTTTGACAACCACATACAAAACATGTGGGCTGCACAAAGGAAGAGAGGAGAGAGAAAAAGAATAAGGAGATAGAAGGAGGCAGCAACGAGGATGGAAGAGAAAGGAGAGGAGTAGGTGGAGCAGGAGGGAGAGAAATGCAAGCAGGCAGGGAGGGAAATACAGAGGGATGAATAGGGGGATGGCAAAGCACAGAGGAGGACCAGGAGGGGGGGCAGTGTTGTGTTAGTGTACCGTATCTTGAATGAGTCAGCAAAACAATACAAAAAAATGAAATAATGATAATAATCTTATATAATAAAAAATAAAGTTCCAGCTCCTGGCTTCCATGTTTATTTATTTAGGGAACTACCGAGACACAGCGGAGAGTTTCTCCCTTTTTTTTCTTCTTTTTTTTTTTTTTTTTACAAAAAGAAAAGAAAATCATCACAATTTACATCACCTCTGGGTTCACAGCAGCACAAACAAGTTCACCAGAGGGGGGGGGGGGGGGGGTCTCTAATCCTACATGTCAGAAGAATGACACCAGTGACGGGCTTCTGTTCGTCCCCAACATTTAGACAGTTAGACATAAAAAGGCGGGGCTCAGCAGGAGACGCACACTAGCAGGGTACAAATGTGGCCCCTGCGCTCCGATTCCCCGCCAAACCACGCGTGTTTAGGTCGCCGGCAAACCGTACTGATAACCTTTTGTGCTTTTTGTCAGCATGCCATGATTTTAGCTTTTTAGCGTCGTCATATTTTGCATACAAGGGCAGCTCCTTCTTAAAATAGAATTTATAACTGTAATGCGAAAAGAAATAAAGACTTTTAGCATTACTGGCTAGTTAAGGTACCCGGATGGCCCGTGTGTATCTGTACAGGTTTCACCTATTGTAGTTGTGCACTTGAGACTTTTAAGTGAAGGACTCTGAAATAGTTCAGGTCTGAAGTCATAACCTGTGGTGCTCTGCTGTGGGATTTGAAAATCCCCGGACTAACCGGGGTTAGTAGTTTGCAGTGTGACAGGAAGGCTGTGAAGGTGATCGGGCTTCGTTAGGGTTGTGTGTGTGTGTGTGTGTGTGTGTGTGTGTGTGTGTGTGTGTGTGTGTGCTTGAACCGCTCCGGTTCATACAGAACACCGTGTCCCGTGGTCCTCCCTGTCCTTGTTATATCCTGAAGGAGCCTCAGAAAGTGGCGGCCTTTTCGGATGTAGCAGCATGAATATCCAACTCTCCGCTCGGTGCGTACAGATTGTCGAGTCCACCTGTTTTGGAGCACATGAAACACACCAGAGAGGACGGGAGTGCAGCAGGAGTTTGTCAGTCCCTTTGCCCTGTGGTGATCATCACATATTCTGAGCTGCTTTTTGTTGTGCAGTAGTTTAAACCATTGCAGGATGTATGTTGTGGTGGTTATCACTCCGCCCTGATTGTAGGGCCATTTCTTTTCCCCCCAGCGTTTGAAACATTCCTGTGACTGTTTGGATTGAATCATCTGTACTTGAAGGATATCTTCTTTTCATTCGCCTCCACAGCATTACAGAGCTGCCCCCAAGTACTGGAAGTCAGACGTTCTGTGAGCCAGGCTCTGGTTGTCCGTTGGCCTGCATGTGTTGACCTCTCAGGCTCGTCGAAGCCTCCGTTTTGTAGCCAGTGAGGTTGAAGAGTGAATGAAGCCGTCCCGTACCTCCATAGTTTGTCCATCTTGGCCACTCGCTCTCATGAGGCGTTCTTATCTATTGTCGTTCTACCCGCATGGCTTCAGTGTTTGTTTGTTTTTGTTGTTGTATTTTTTTAGACACAAACTCACACAATACAAACAGTTATACAGACATTCCTTCACTCACTCATTTACACTGGCTGTGACCGGTTGGCTCTTTACAATGAAAGGTTGGTTCTGAATGGCTTTGAAGGAGATGTGTTGCAAGGACAAAGCACACCTTTTAACTAGGACTAGTTTGAAGAATTGTCAGTTATGTAAATGCGTCACAACACCAGTGGTGTTTTAGTGAGTTGAGACTAAAGATGTGAATCAAAGTGGGTTCACCTTCCTGTGAGACATGCAAGTAAAATCCCTTTATGACTAGATATACAGTGATTCCAGTTATTACTGCGATGGCAGTACGATGATTCACTTTACTGCCACTGGTGTCGTGCAGTATCTTGCTTCTGGATCTTAAGGTGTCGTTGAGTGAGCAGTGTGACAGTTATGAATGACTGTCTTCATCTCAGCGTGAGTGACAGACGGAGGGTGCTCTGAGAGAGCATTATTGTGCGGAGGGCTAAACATAGAGTCAGAGCCTTGAGCTGTTTTGATCCATATTGTGCTTATTTTTGTTGTCTCCTCGCTGTTACTTGAATGAGTCATTGGCTTGTTATTTGATGTGGCTGTACGTTTTTTTCATAAGAGCGTGGATCTAGTGAAGCAATCGATGCCACAGAGACGGAATGTTACGTTTTCCTGATGTTTCCAGAGGTGACATCATCAAAGCAAAAGGTTCAATTGTTTTCCCTGTTTTCCCACGTTTTGATTATGAGTCATGAAGATTCCTGCCTTAATGCAGCAGGGATTCCTTTTCAGTAGATATTTGACAAAGTTCTTTGAACACAGTCATGTACACACTCCACAGGTATGCACACATGCCTCATTGAAAGAGCCAGGACAGGGTGGACAAATTTTAATCATAAGGTTGGAAAAGTGGCCGATTCCTGTCTCAGCGTAGGATGACAGAGATGAGTGACAGCAGCAGAGCTGTTAGCAAACTGAAGGTATAATCTGCAAAGTGTGACCCGGCGTTATTATTGGCTCTCTGGACCCCACTCGGTGGGCCGACAGAAGTTCTGGGGATGCACTTGTTCTTCCTCCTTGCAGTTCCAGACAGATCGTATTTACCTCCATCTGGAGTATAGTCTTTCTCACCCGCCTCCCGCAGTACCTGCACCTCATTCAGCCCCCCCTTTGCCTTGCGGCCCCGACGGGTACAGTTTCTGCGGCCCCCCTTGGGTGGCCGCGGCAGGGGCGAGGGTGAAGGCAAGCTGTACTGATCCCCGTGGGGCAAGTACGGCCGCTGATGGTGGGTGTGATGGTTTCTTTGACGATTCAGGTGGTTCAAAGAATCTCCGTGCTCCATCTCCCCACCAGGGGCCCCGTGTGCATGACCCTCTGCTGGCAGGCAACTGGGCAGGTCCTCTTTCTTCAGCGTTTTCAGGTCCTTCTCCGCCAGCTCTGGTGGTGAGACGCACATCAGAGTTGAGGTGGAGCCTCTGAACCTACGCAGCCAATCCCAAAGTGACAGCGCCTTGCAGTCACACTCCCACGGGTTGTCGTTCAGTCGTAGGTACTCCAGGGCCGGCAGTAGAGTCAAGCTGGATCCGGATAGCTCAGTGAGGGAGTTATTAAACAGGTACAGGGTGGTGAGGCGCCGCAGGTCATGGAAAGCTTGGCGGTCAACCCACTGGATTCGGTTCTGGTGCAGAAGCAGGCGGTCTAAGACCCCCAGACCACGGAAAGTGTTCTGGCGAAGGCTCCATAGTTTATTGCCATGCAGGAAGAGATGACTGAGGTTCAGAAGGTCGATGAACAGATCGTCCTCGAGGAACTCCAACTGGTTGTCCTGCCAGGACGTAGGGGAAGGATGGACGGTAAAAACAAACAAAGAGAAGTTTAAAATGGGGTGCAGTGCATTGAACACCACTTTGATACTGTATGAGTAATTTAAGATACATTCGCTGCATTATGATATATTGTTATTGGAAAAACATTATTATCCTACTGTACATTGATTTCAGCAGTAGTCGATTCTTGTACAGATTTTAGCTCAGTTCTGTACAGTATTACATACATACATACATTATACAGCACAAAGAATAGGTTTGCCTGATTGCACATAATACATTAACAAAGCACATCGAGTGCAGGTAATAGATGGGCTATGCAAGGAATTAAAAGTCTGTATCCTTTTTTTTGATGCAGAATGATCTGTACGGCTTCCAGAGGGCAGTAGCTGAAAAAGTGGTGAGCGGTATAAGAGGGCTCAGAAAGGATTTTCTTTGCCCTTTGAGTGGTGCGTTTGAGGTCGAGGGCTCTGTTAAAGGAAGGGAGGCCCGTCGGAAATGTTCGTGGTACTCTTACACACACACACACACACACACATACACACACACACACACAAACTGTACGTTTGACAAGCTGATGACGTATGCTATCCAAGCTGTAACTTCACCCCACTCACTCAGTGGCGATATGAATCGATTTTCCCATCAATGATATGGAGAGGAGATCCTTATAGTAGAGTCTTTTCTCCTCATAAACCCACAAAGTAAATAATGATATTGTATACCCAATCCTGCATTTGCATTCCTGTACTGCTATCAGCGGTTTAACCCAGAAGCTATGCTGTAGGTTATGTATGTAAGAGCTGCTTTGTGCTATTTTCTCTGTACTCAAGATAACGGCGAGCATTTGATCACTGTCCAATTGAAATGAATCAGAATATGCGGTAAGTGCTGAGCCAGGCTGATGGACAGATTACACCATAATCAGATTCTGGTGGCAGATGTAAAGCACAGTAGAGATAAAAGCCGGCTGTTATCCATGTACCTGTAGGTAGAGATACTGGAGACTATTGAGGCCCGCGAAGATGCCTGGAGGCAGGGTGATCAGGCCGCAGTGGTATAGGTGCAGGGCGTGTAGCCTCCCCAGGCCCTGGAAGGTGTCTGAAGCAACAGCCTGCAGGTGCCGGTTGTCCCCAAGATCGAGCTCCTCCAGGCGGTCGAAGCCATGCAAGGTGGAGGGTTGTATGTAGGAGATGTTGTTGGAGTAAAGCCACAACATGGTGGTGGTGGGCGAGAAGTGGCCGCGGAGCAGCCGCTGGATCTTGTTGTTCTGCAGGAAGACGCGCTCGCTCTGGGCAGGGATGCCCTCCGGCACGGCATGGAAGTTGTGGGCCTGGCAGGAGACGGTGCTAGGTGAGGTGTAGCAGATGCAGTGGCGAGGGCAGGGCAGAGAGAGATCCAGGCCACACAGCACCAACAGTAACTCCACTCCACCATAACCTGAGAGACGAGAGGAGAATTTGAAAAGAAGGAAAGAGATGAACGGAAAGAGAGCATGAGGAAAAAGACGAGCAGAATTAATTGGAGTCGTACAGCAGAGCTCCTGTTATCAGACACATCCTCAATGGAACACTCATTGCTCTCAGTTTACAAGGACAACAATGGGCATGGTTCAGCGCAGACAAATTACAAATCTCTTACAAACACACACAGACATTCATGTATTGTTCTGTGAGCCCATATTTCTATTCCCAAACTGTTTACCCCAAGCCTTAACCTTGCCCACCCTTCACTTCATCTTCATCTCAAATCCAAACTCGGGACCGTTTTTTAACGTTTAGCAAAAACCTTGAAAATCCTTAATACTAAGAGGCGCCTTCACCACCACACACACGCTTAAAAACAAACTATGTTTGGAGCATCTGAGCATCTAAGCATCTGATCAGGCGCCGCGCAGCGTTCTATCTTTTGGTTGTCCTCGAAAGGCGACAGAAAAATCGATGTTTCTCTTACTTACAAGTGAACACGCACCTCGCCTGTAATACATTCCCACAATAAGGGAAAGCGAGAAAGGGGAGGAGATGGAGGATGAAGCGGGAATCATCTGCAGCATGTCTGTGAAGTGGATATTACTTTTTGTTTTCAGACTCCCCTCATCTCTTTCCTTTTTTTTCCCCTGCGTTGGATCACTCCAGTGTTTGATGTATTGTGTGGCCAGAGAGGTAAAAGGAGAACAGAAAAAAAGAAATGGCTGAAGGAGCTGAGGATGGAGACGTGCTGATCCGGGGAGTGATTACTGGACGGAGAGGGTTACGGTACAATATGAACATCATGTGCTGACATGTGTCCAGCCTTTAGTGTTCGTTTGTGTCAGTGACATGGACAGATGTGATCGGCAGATGTCAGGTTGTCCAGGACGCTACGGCTCTGTAAAGAACAACATGTTCGGAAATGTCAGCAGAGGACAGAGCCGTATTCTGTGTCTGTATAGCTCTGTGCGTAACCACAGACGCACAGGTACGTATGCGTTTGTCCTCATGTCTCTCTGTATACGTGACCTTTTATCTGGAACATATTGTGAGAGCAGTGTCTGTCGTATTTGACAAGGCTGACCTTTTCATAACAAAAATCCCAGCTGTCCTCATGGGAGACAGTCTTCTGTCCTGTGGTACCAACAACAAATCAATGCAGTCCTCTTTAATACTGTATGAATTAACATTTATGAATAAAGATGGTGAAAGGGAGACTCCCCAGGAACAGGGGGATTTTTTTACAAATAGATTTCACCGTGAAACTTTCCCAGTTTAAGACAATTATTTTTGTTCGACAAGTTTTCTGAAATATGCAAATGAGGCATTATCTAAGATTACCTTGTGGTGAATTCAGGAGAAATCTACAGATGCAAATGGAAACATTGAGTAAAAACTCCGGAATGTGTATTTCAGATGGTTTCTTTCCACAAAAAGACGTTATCGAAGTAAAGTATCTCAAAATTGATCAGTGCGTGAAAAACGATGTCCGCAACAACAACTTAATTATTTGTGCATTTTACTCGTGTGTTTTTTACTATTTGATCATTAATAGTAATACACAATTCATCATCAATTTATGGAGCAAACACTTCTGATCATGTAGGACAGGGGTATTACATTTCTATTATAACTACTGCATGGATTAGAGTAATTTAGTACAGATATTCATGTCCCCCATAGGATGAACTTCATTTTGGTAGCCTTCTTTCAGTATATGACGCTAAAACTTTTGTACTTTTATTAGTATTTTACACGATACTATTGTTACTTTTGCTAGAAGTGGAGATCAGAGTACTTCCTCCAACATTGAATGTTACCATTAGTTTATTGGAATCTTAAAAGCGGTTTCTTTTACTCGCTCACACACACACACACACACACACACACACACACACACACACACACACACACACACACACACACACACACACACACACACACCTACACACACACACACAATCTTCAGATACAGTTTGTGCAGTGTGTATGTGCATGCACTGTTTATCTCTCCATCATCTGCTGTCTGTCTGTCTTTCTTACACTCGTGAAACGTATTTCACACCATAGATCATAGAGGTTAACTTTTTTACCCTTCCTTTTCTTTTGGAAAAATACAAAGAGATTGATTTGTTTTCCTCCACCTGGACCTGGACTCTCTGCCATTTCTCCTCCTTTGACTGTTATCTGTTTCATACTGATTGGTTTTTCTCTCAGTCTGCCTATAGCATTGATTGGTCAAACGTTATATACTGTAAGCTGTAACGTACAGTGTGTATTCAGTCCCTAAGGGTAATCAAAATGATTTCTTCTCTTCTACTTTATTTGTTCATGTGTGTTGCCCTTTGCTTCATGCTTCTCTGCCTCCTTCCGCCACAGCTTTATCGTCATGTGCTGCTCCGTCCCGCATGCTGTATCTGTTAATAGGTTATAAAGCTGCTATTTGCTACTTAATGTATGCGTAAAAATGTGTACTGTGTTATAGAGCATCTTGGACTGTATGTGCATGTCTGTATGTATCTGTGACTTTGTATCCTTGTCTTTGTGTGTCTTTTTGAGAATCACTTGACAAAACTGAATTGTCTTGGTTTGAGGTTTCATTAGTTCCTTTAAACTTTTATGTTTTATTGTATAAGGTGACATGACCATGACATTTAGCTCTTTGTGTACGTATATCTTAAGGCCTTCATGTCTTGGTGAAGTACGCACTACATGGGACTACAAAGGGTTTCGATAAATGAGAATTAAGCAATTGTCCTTTTGTTCAAACCTCAACATCGTCACAGATGACAATGGTCATTCATCAGCTGGTAGTGTGAGTTTACATTGTTAAACTTCCCAATGGAGTGGTCTCACCGACGTCACGATCTCCTTAGTTACGAGGTCGGTCGGCCATGTTGGAGTACATACAGATCCTACATGGCGGCGCGTAAGCAAGGAAGTGCGGCGAAAATACAATACTTTGAATCACTGGATAGTGCATCAAAGGTTCGCTACCTGGTCAAATTGAAGGTTATTGGTAACTTGGATCCCTATACGATGAGTGCAGATGGTTTCAGTGCCGATCCTACTTATCTTCCATCGGTAAACTACGCCAACATCTACACGTATCTCGTGAACACCCCGAGTCCTTACACAAAAGACGAGCTGGAGTGCTACAAAGGGCTCGACGCTTATAATCAGTTTGTCAGTGGATGGGTCCGAGACGTCAAAGCAACGGTCGTCGACAATTCTCATCTCGTCATTGGAAGGGTTAATATATACAGATCTGGTCAGATATTTAGCAATATTCAATGTTTACTCAGTGCAAACAGACACGTGTGTTTGTTTACATTGTACATGCACGTCATTGTGTGCGTGTGTGTAGGAATTCACTTTCAACTAACTCCTAACTTCATCCCCGCCCCACACACATATATATATATATATATATACATACATATATATATGATCTGACGTTAAACTCATATCAAGCAATGCTGAGGCTGCATCTCTGTGTTTCGCCTGTTGTACACGCTCGACACGTCTCTGGTACCGACTGCTGTCACGGGCCGATGAAGCTTCGGTAACCTTCTCATGTAAAAGTTTAATTTATATTTCCTTTATTAAATACTGTTCACAAACGAATTTGTAAATAAAATCACTGACCACTTATAAAGTGATCCGCACATACTCTAGTGTACGCCAAATTCCATTCCTTTATATCTCGAGAGATGCGTGACAGCCATTTCTCGCGACGTCGCTTGGATAGCTCCTTCGTGTCATTTCCTTGATGTGTAATGACCGCTGGCAAACGAAAGAATGATTTCTTGTCTATCAGCTCTGCTGCCACAACCAAAGACAGCACAAAAGTTCACCACCGATAGGTTATGCGACTCAGCCGTGCATGCCAGTGGCTTTGTGTGTACTCCAACATGGCCGACAGCTAAACTGTGACGTCACACGAGACCACTCCATACGGTGTTCCCACTGGTCCCATTCATTTTTCAACAGTATAAGTCGGCTTGACACGTACTTGTGATAGTGCTTATGGTGTTAGTTTGCATTTCCAATTGCTTTTGCTTCGTCGTTGCCTTCCGTTTACGCCTGCAGTCTTTTTTTTCTTTTTTTTGTATTTTCCTCATCATCGCATTATATCTGACTTCCTTCTTCCTCTGCATTGCCTCTTCTATTCTTTCCAATTATATCCTCTAAATTATTCTGCTTTTCATTGTGCAATATAGTGTCCGTAGTTGTGTGTGTGTGTGTGTGTGTGTGTGTGTGTGTATACTGTACATTTGAGCCGATCTGAGGGAAATGTGTGCAGGCGTGTTTACCTTTCTGCTTCTCGCTTGTGGGTGTTTAAAATGCAGATTGAGAGATGGATGTGATTCTATCAAATATTACAGCTGCAGAATGTGATACCGTATGGCTGTGACACTGGGGGCAGCAAATCCCCCATTCGCATCCAGTCGTTCAAACATTTTATCATTTCAGATGGCATTGTTTCTATCAACTGTTAGTCTGCTTTTGATGGAGCGAATGGAAAAAATAGAGTTGCAGTTCAAAGCTTTAATAGTATAAGCGTGTAGATAATGCATAAGTTGTTTTTAAAATGGATTGCTCGCAGCACCAGTGAGGAAACATCTCCAATCCTCTATCAACAACAAATTCCTGATACCATGTTTTCAAATCTTTGGATTTACTGCTGTAGATTCTCAACTGTTATGCTGCGTTCACACCGGTCGCGTTGATTTTTTGACGCGCGTCGAGATTACATACAAAGTCTATGCACAGACTCGATGAGACTGGCGCACCGCGATTTTGCGATGGCGCGTTGGACGCATTTTTGCGTTGGACTCCGCAAAATCGCCAACGCGCGTGTTGAAATCTTTCAACTTCTGCGAAATAATCGCGTGACGCTGTGGCGCGATAGCCTATCAGCGTTGAGTTGCTCCCCCTGTCATCACTGGCTTCCTGCCGTTGTTGAATCAGGAAATAAATCCTGTAGCCGTCTGTGTTCACCCAGAGCTCTACGATACCTCATATCAACAGAGACCGGACCAAACTATGTGTATACGTACATGTGTGTGTGTAAACCATACGGCACAAACAATGAATAGACGCTGCCGTATTTACGTCTACGATGTTAGCATAGCCTAGCACCGATCCATCAGAGCTCCATTGAGAAGACAAGTAGCCTACAAATCGGCGGCATCATTACGTAGTTATTTCGGAGTCCCTTTTTGTCGGAGAAGACAAGTACAAATCGGCATCATTATGTAGTTATTTCGGAGTCCCTTTTTGTCGGTTTATTGCCGTTGAATCACAGCCAAATCAGTTTATTTTGTGTTCCTACAGCTGTAGTAAACAGCGACCGGTGGCTTGCTAGACACAGTGAATACAGCTCGATACAATCCACGGAGCTCCTCTGAACAATATTATGAACCAGACATGACGGCGTTTGGCATTCCGACGTTTGAGGGACTTCCACAACACATACAAAGCAGCAATTGTCCTTATTCCTTTCATGGTTGATAGCGGAAAGAAATGGCGGCCAGGTGAACGGCTTCCCGTCGATAAACCACGCCCCCTCTCCGGCGCTACGAGATTTTGCGGTGTTTGGTGTGAACACGACCGGCGGCGCGTTGGACGCGATTTTGCAGTGCATCAAAAAATCAACGCGACCGGCGTGAACGCAGCATTAAGCGCCACATCTGCTAATTGCGAATTGCAAATCAGCAATTAGCAGATGTATCAAGCTGGCATTAAGCCAAGCGTCAGACCTCCCAGTAAGCAGACTCCAGGTACATAAAAATATGTTTTACCAGTAATTCTTCATGACGCATATTCCCATGTACTGCTGTTAAATAGGAAAATGAATCAGGGTGAGTTTCCATAAAAGTGGTTTGGCCCGCTATGAATCTCTGGTGAGGGGTGTAATGTTTTATAGCTCATTTGATACCTACTACCTTATTAAGTGTGAAATAATTTTCGTGATTTAGTCAATCAGGTGCTCTGTTGAACAAGGGTGGAGCGCAGTACATTCATTTTAATGTTTGCTTGCGCTAAATCATTTGCCAATTACATTACTCGAACATAATACAAACAATAACTTTATTTCTAAAACAAAATCAAAGTTACAAAATGCCTCACAATACAAAAATAAAATGCTAAAGGAGATTTATGGGAAAAGGGTTGGTATACACGCATGGCTTTCACTACACCAGTAATTGTCCATTTCAGCAAGTGATGCCTTTTTAATCACCTCTCTCTCTCTCTCTCTCTCTCGCTCTCTCGCTCTCGTTCTCTCTGCCTCTGCATCTGTTTCCCGCTGGTTGTTTGTCTAAATTCTTACCTTAGCCTCCCCGGATAGATATTAGCTGAAAGCTTCATCAAGCACAGCCGGGGTTCAATTACAAGAGCCATCTCTCTCCTCTGTCCCATCACTCCACACCAGGCATAATACACACACACACACACACACACACACACACACACACACACACACACACACACACACACACACACACACACGCACACAGAGAGAAAAGAGAGAGAAGCACATCCACATGCTGCTTGTCAGGCCATCATCGCAACTGCCTCCCAACTACAACTTGGCATCTGGAGGAGAGACACCTGCCACTCATTCTGGTAAACATAAGGGAAAAAGTAACAGAGCGGGGAATGTGAGAGAGGGAGGGAAAAGGAGAGGAGGAGAGCCAGAGGGAGGGGGGGATGGGGAATGGGCAATATCAAACTCAAAGAGAATGAGGAGCTCTTAAACATGAAAGCAGAGGCAAGGGGAGAGAGGCACAGCGTGGCGGTGTGGGGGGGAAGGAGAGCAGAGCAGTGAGACTGTAGCTTATAAAGGATGATGGGGTGACAGGGATCTTCTGCCAGGCGTAGACCATTATATATGTAGGTGTCTAAACGTCTGTCTGCTCTGCACACAACACAGCTGTGACTTCTGATGAATTGCCAACTAATTCTACGACCTTCTGTGAGGTGAGTCAGAGAAACACTTGTAAATTGATTAACACACATGCATACTCAAGTTGCAGAGAGAAAAAAAAAAACCATTTAGTCACACTGAATCACATGTATTTTCTTGTGCACCCAGGTGCGCGAGTGCACACGTGCATGCAGGCCGCAGGCCCATACACCCACATACAGACACGGATAATCAACCGTAATTAAGCAGCAGTGGCAGGGTTTCACCTGAAAAAAGACAAATCAATTCATAAAGCAGGAGCAAAACGGAGTGAAAAAGGAGAGAATTAAGAGTGAAATTTACCAAAAATGAGGAAGTAGAGAATGAGACAGGGTGCAGGCGGGACGACGGCTATCTCAGACACTCGATATAGATGCTGCTCCGCTCTTGGTTGATTTAGCTCAGCATAATCCCAAAGATCATTTAGTGTTGCTCATTCAAATGGTGATAAATCTCTGGCAGAGTTAATGAGAGATTTAAATGGCGTCATTGCCTCAAAGACACAGCTGAAATATCTCTGCACTAAATAATCCTCCCCTCATGTAATATAGTACATAACCATTACATCCATCTTCATATTAGAGACAAACCAGGTCAATATTGCCGGCTCTGCACCACTGATCCTCTATGGCCTTGGAATAACTATTTCGTAGTCTTGAAATTTTCTTTAATTTAAAGTCACACTTTTGTGACCCCAAACAAAACAAATGAAAGCAAAACTTACAGACAAATCAATGGCTCACCAGGCAGAGTAGGAGTTACGATTGATTTCTTGAAACAACCCTGAGCTACATCCCAGTCCTGATCCTTGATCCTGTCTGACTGCTTGTGTTGGGGTGGTAACACCGTTGGGACATGACTTGCAGGTCAATCATATCCAAGATACACATCCCAAAATGGTCAGGGCACTTGTATTAAACATATTTTTCCATTAGTGTGTCCTTAACTGTCTCAAGCAGGATGAGGTACGTGCTAAACAAACAACCAAACTGATGCAATACTTTTCAAAACGGTCCTTGCTCGTGAATGTACAGTATTTAGGTAAATGGCAATGAAGTGCTCACTATGGACGACCCATCTCAAGCGAGTTAATGTCGATAGCATGTACCGGTACATCGGTGGCTGCCTCCAGCTATGTTCCACCAGCTATGTTCCTTTCTAATCTTGTATAATAATAGGACGCTTTAACCTCAGGATCCCCAGCACAGCGGTGTTGTCTGCCTCTCTCCAGCACGGAAGCAAAGTGCTGAAATTTGAAAGAAAAATCGATGTTCATTATCATGAAGCACCGTACGTGGTGCCTCGCCTTTTTAACAAATACGAGAAGGCCTGCTTAAAAACCATTTCCCACGGTATCTAGGGATTTTACAATTAGCGCCGGACCGGTCCTGTGTGGTCTCTTCTCCCCCGCATGACAATACCTGGTCGGATTATCTGCTGTGGCCCAGTGACAGCTGTCCAGCACACAACATACTTGCTAATTAAAAACATTCAGAGTCTACTCTGATCAGGGGGCCCGTGTGTGTGTGTGTGTGTGTGTGTGTGTGTGTGTGTGGGACAGAGATAGAGAAGCAGAGACATTGTGAGAGAGAGAAAATTAAAAAATAACCTCTACCCTCTTTGCATATAGTAATTGGGTCATTTAAAGGGTAAGCTTATCTCAACACTAATCAAGCTCTTATTATAATCAGAAAAACTTCTCCCTCCCATATGCACTCTCTCCACATGCATAATCAGATGATGCAGGTCACAGCTTTCCCTATTTCACTCCTGCCTATTAGTGACGGAAAGACATCAGCGGGAGTACAGTAGTGCTGCTGCTGCTCTCCGTCTCGTCCTGCCTCACTGAAACCACGACGACGCAGACCGACACGGTGACATGTGTCAGTGGGAAACAGGGGCCACGGTCAGACTTCCATGAGGAGGTGTGCCACCCCCTCCTCGGGCATCAAACACTCATGCATTCAGGCACGCAAGGACATGGAAGGCCCGAGACCCACGCACCCCGTACTCTACTTTGAAACACTGTGTACGCTGCACTTGGAGAGCACTTGATCATTAAAAAAAAGTGAAGAAAACTAAAATCCAGGTGCAACTGCTTATTTACTGAGATATATACAGTGGTTCACAATCACATGCCCATTTGCTCAATGTTTTTAATTATCTGAGTATCTGAGCTGCAGAAAACAAAATGTTTGGGAACATAAATCATTTTTTTGAAAATACGCAAGTAGGCGATAACAATGAGCAGACTGAAAACGTATGAGACATGCACTAGTCCGAACAATAACACACAAGCTTGCAAGCCTAAACGCAGATGCAAAGAGACACCCGAACACACACACACACACACACACACACACACAGATGTATACAGCCCCAATGGAGCTCAATCACAGGATTTTCACAGCTGACTGACCCTGATCTGGCGTCTGTGTCTGCTGAGAAGGTGTGTATGAACGTTTGTGTATGGATTCAACATCTGTGTGAGTGTGTGTGTATGTGTGTGTGAGAGTGTGTACATCCACACACACTCTACAGCAGTTGTGGTTTAGGTGCTGGTTGGCCTCCTGTGTCTTGCCATGACTGAGTCTGGAACGCTCTTTGGCAGATACACTCAGTGGAGAGCAGGGAGAAATGAGGCTTTCCAACGAGCTGACGAGAAGAGGAAGGGAAAGTGCAGCATGGCAGGCCAGCGGTTTCCTCGCTGTTTGTCCAATTCCCCTCAGCACAAGGAACTCTCTCTTCCTCTTCTTGTGACAACATGATTCCCTGCTCTCGCCTTTATACTGCAGGTATGAATCACCCTTTGTCACCCTCCTCCGCTCTGCTCCCTGTTGTTCGTTTAGTTTCCCATCTGTCTCTATTACAAAGGCTGCTAAAAGTACATCGGGACTTATTATTGCATAAATCTTTCATGGCAGCGACTGTCTGTGCTCTTGCACCTCGTTTCCACAGCATTTGTTTTTGATGCACTCGGAGCGAGACACTTCCGTCATGCTCGGGGATTACACTTGTCAATCAGACACAGGCCGATTCAAGAAAAGGGAGAAGAGAAGAGGAAGGTGGCAGAAGGCAACCGAGATGAAGGGTTACGAATCCAAATGACAAGTGAAGTGAGCGATTTCAGCGCATATAACGCATGCCAAAAACAAGGAGGGGGGGTGGGTGGTTTTGGGGGGGGGGGGGGTCGCTCATTAAACAGGCTCCCCATGGAGAGTGATTTTGAGCACTGTAGAACTGTCGGCGCTTGATGCGATCAGTTTCGTTCCAAAATGAGTTATCTAGCAGCTGACACATGTGAAACCCACTGCAACAGAATGATTAATGACTTGAGAGCACAACCACACATGAAATTGTCTGATCAACCCCCGTCCTTCTAAATCCAGAGTGTCGGACTGAAACGTCCCTAATAGTTTACAAGTGACAGCAATTTTAAGCGTTCTCACAACACCATTAGCATGATATTAGTGCTGTACATTCCCCCGTTTGGCCCGCTGTTTTTTTTCTTCTTGTTGACAGTTTCCACACTGTGGTGCTGAAGGAAAATACATGCAGGTGGCATGACAGAGAAATAGCAGAGAGAAGACATCAGTCAGGAAATATGAGAAGGGCAGTGAAAGGGAGAGGAAGGATGTGTGGCAGGCGAAGAGGAGGAGGTGTCACAGCTTTGCTCCATCAGCTAAAGAGAGATGGATGAAGCGAGAAGAGCATGTCGGGTAAACTCCCTCCCATCAGTCATCGGATCTGGCTAATCTGAAGGTTGCTGGTTCAACTCCAGCCATCAGTCATAGTGTTCGGCTTTCTGTGAAGGTTAGAATCATCTGGAAATGTCTCGTCTGGCTCTTTTTTCTGCTTTCTAGGTTGTTATGCTACGCTTCCTCGTTTTCTCAATTACCTTTTTGATTTTGATCATGAACCTGTCTGCCCTCCCATTCCGGAGGTCCTGTTTCTATTTAAAGAGATACTCCACTGATCCTCTCTCTGCCTGCAGGGTTGAAAAGTGGCTGTGAAAAGTCTGCTCCTCCATGGAGGGGAGAGCAGCTGTACAGCTTGAATTCAAAGCGGTTACAATGGATTCCAGCGATGACTCACGCTCCCATCGTGTCACTCAACATTCACGGAAGCTGTTCAAACCACTCCTGCAGTACGATCACCTTCTCTACTGTTGAGCTACAGGCTCACCGTCGAAACGTCATCATGAAGTCACACTCTGTGTCGTATTGCTGATGGGAATCGTAGCTTCATTAATTCAATTTTGCATCGGCACATAGAAGACAGATAAAAATAGCCAAAGGCATTGATGTGTTTGCAGATCTGATATTTCTAAAAAATAATCTCGAGGTCATTTTCTGTCGTGCAGCATGAGAGGGATCAGAAGAAGACAATGACAATAGAGTTTATACACATTAGACACTTGTTCTGCAGTACAAATATAGGTTTACTTAAATGACACAGAGAGGCACAATTGAAGTGATTTGCTGTTGTCTCTAAAACGTCAAGCGGAATGCCTCCGATTCTCATCCAGGTGACAGCATAAGAGCTGATGAAATGTCTTCAAGCCTAAAATGGCAAATGACAAATATTGAATGCTATACTATTTGAAAATCTTGAAGCGCTGCTTCTCATTTTAAGTGGACGTTTTTCCTCTCTGTGTCCACGCTAGAACGAGCAATCTCATCCCGATTAGAGTGACTCGGAAGACAAAAGGGGCAGAAAAGTATCAGAAGTTGTGAAGTTTGTGTGTGGCATGTTTTTTTTTAATTGTATTTTGTTTTCCTCATTTGAAATGAACAAGAGCTCAAAAGTGAGCGGGAAAACTTCTGGGGGCTTCGTTGAAGCCTTGAGAATGTCTGTACACCAGAAATGTTGTGGCATGGCATCCGTTCACATGATCAGGCTGCGCTTGAGGTTTCATGACCGTGAATATTCCCACACTCAGCCGTCATAACTCAATCACTCCACTCCTCTTTATTCCCCTTCTTACTCTCCTCTGTTCACTTCCACTTCCTGTTTCCATTGCCCTTTTGTTTTGCTACTGTTTCTTTTACGTTTCTGGCCTTGTGTCCACTTTTGGATGCTCCCTCGATTCCTCTCTCTTTCTACACTTTATTTATCTTCTTTCTGTGATTGCAGCAGCTCGCAGTTCATTGACACTACTTGTTTTGGTACAGAGCTGTTTGAATAAAGGCAGTTCACAGAGAGGTCTGCGGATTATCTTGGGCAGCGGTTCCCAAACTTTTTAGGCCGCGCACCCCCTTCTACATCCCCCCCTGAATAAAAATAAATAAAAAAGCAACAGAGCCTATTTATAGCCGCATCTGACCAATGAGAGTTTGCTCGCGTGTGGCGTTTGTTTACAAGATTTAGTCTGCTGTTAAATGTTGCAGTGTGAACACAAACCGAACAAAGGGGCAACTGCAACATTGTATCATATAATCCCTGAATCAGAACAAAGCAAACGAACTGAAGGTGTGAAAACGCCCTGAAACACTGCAACAAAGTTTCAATAACTTTCAGTGACACAAGGCGTCACTTTTAAAGAGCAATACGGATGCGAGCACACACGCACAGGCTCAGAGGCAGATTATCACATTGAATTTACAATTAATGACCGACTAATGCAGCCAGGATGTCTTCGGACAAAGCATCGATGCGGCGCGACACAGTGTTGTTGGACACCGGGATCATGTCCAACTTTTTGCATCTTTCTCTCCAATCATACATTCCACCATCTCTCTGGCAGCTGGCAAGCTCACGTCTTCGGCGATTGTGTGCGGTAGCCCCTTTCTCGCTATTCTGTAACCAGATATGAAGCCCGTAGTGCGTAATTTATAGACCCAACACATGAATGAGACTGCAGTTGTTTTTGGCTGTTTTGTAACTCCTCCAATTTCGATATTAAAATATGTAAGGGGCTTTTGACTTGCACTGGCATGCTTGGTGTTCAGGTGGCAACGTAAATAAGAGCTTCAGACTGTTAGCCAGAACCTCGCTGCACACCATGCACTGTGGCTTTGGGGAATCTGCGTTGCCAATCCAAGTGAAGCCCAGACACAGATCATTTTCATCATATTTCCTCTTTTTTTTCCCAGTCTGATGCTCACTCTCGTTCCTCTTTTTTACCTTGGCTCGATGGGCCGATGTGCTCCCGATTTGTCTGTGCAATCCCTTCCTCCTTTTCGGTCTCCTCCGTCTCATCTTCCTCTGACTCCCGTTCGATTTCTTCTCCCGGTCTCTCCTCAACGCACCTCTCCGTTCCCCGCGCGCACCCCCAGGAAA